>NW_025813820.1:112500-117500 GCF_021917145.1 Hypomesus transpacificus | reverse complement strand
GAGCCATGGAGGTGGGAGTCCCTCAGGGTTGGCTCCGGCCTGGGTAAACGGCGGGAGTAACTATCACTCTCTTAAGGTAGAGAGCCATGGAGGTGGGAGTCCCTCAGGGTTGGCTCCGGCCTGGGTAAACGGCGGGAGTAACTATCACTCTCTTAAGGTAGAGAGCCATGGAGGTGGGAGTCCCTCAGGGTTGGCTCCGGCCTGGGTAAACGGCGGGAGTAACTATCACTCTCTTAAGGTAGAGAGCCATGGAGGTGGGAGTCCCTCAGGGTTGGCTCCGGCCTGGGTAAACGGCGGGAGTAACTATCACTCTCTTAAGGTAGAGAGCCATGGAGGTGGGAGTCCCTCAGGGTTGGCTCCGGCCTGGGTAAACGGCAGGCGGCGGGAGTAACGTTGACTCCCTTAAGGTAGGAGCTCCTCAGGGTGTATGGGAGAGAGACACCCATGGACACGGGCAAGGCGTGCTCCAAAACCTAAGTCCAACTTGAATGGGAGTCTATGGGCGGAGTACCAGAGGCACAAACTTTTAAGCCTCCAAAACCTAAGTCCAACTTGCATGGGAGTCTATGGGCGGAGTACCAGAGGCACAAAAAACAGTCGCCCTCCTGTGGACTCAAAAGGGATTACAAGTCATTGAAAAATGAATGGGAGTCTATGGGAGTTAATGAAGGCGCCCTCCGGTGGACGAAAAAAGGAATTACAGCTTAAGGGGAGTCAATGGGCGGAGTACCAGAGGCACAAACTTTTAAGCCTTCAAAACCTAAGTCCAACTTGAATGGGAGTCAATGGGCGGATCACCAGAGGCACAAACTTTTAAGCCTCCAAAACCTAAGTCCAACTTGAATGGGAGTCAATGGGCGGATCACCAGAGGCACAAACTTTTAAGCCTCCAAAACCTAAGTCCAACTTGAATGGGAGTCAATGGGCGGATCACCAGAGGCACAAACTTTTAAGCCTCCAAAACCTAAGTCCAACTTGAATGGGAGTCAATGGGCGGATCACCAGAGGCACAAACTTTTAAGCCTCCAAAACCTAAGTCCAACTTGAATGGGAGTCAATGGGCGGATCACCAGAGGCACAAACTTTTAAGCCTCCAAAACCTAAGTCCAACTTGAATGGGAGTCAATGGGCGGATCACCAGAGGCACAAACTTTTAAGCCTCCAAAACCTAAGTCCAACTTGAATGGGAGTCAATGGGCGGATCACCAGAGGCACAAACTTTTAAGCCTCCAAAACCTAAGTCCAACTTGAATGGGAGTCAATGGGCGGATCACCAGAGGCACAAAATTTTAAGCCTTCAAAACCTAAGTCCATTTTGAATGGAAGTCAATGGGCGGATGCCCAGAGGCACAAACTTTTAAGCCTCCAAAACCTAAGTCCAACTTGAATGGGAGTCAATGGGCGGATCACCAGAGGCACAAAATTTTAAGCCTTCAAAACCTAAGTCCATTTTGAATGGAAGTCAATGGGCGGATGCCCAGAGGCACAAAATTTTAAGCCTTCAAAACCTAAGTCCATTTTGAATGGAAGTCAATGGGCGGATGCCCAGAGGCACAAACTTTTAAGCCTTCAAAACCTAAGTCCAACTTGAATGGGAGTCAATGGGAGGATGACCAGGGGCACAATTTTTCAATTGGATGACCAGGGGCACATATTTTTTAAAGTTGCATTTAATGGGTTTTAACACAGGGGGTGGGCTTAATAGTGGGTGCACAGGGCCCCCCGGTGAATGGGTGATGGGGGACACCCCCCCCCGGAGGTGTGCAGTCCCCCCTTGGAGAGGGGGTCCCCGGGGAGGCCGGGAGGGTGTGGGGGGGTCCCCTTGGATCCCAAAAGTGGGTGTGCAGGGTGCGGCCGGAGTGGGGGTCCCTTGGGAGCCCGGGGATGGGTGCCCGGGGACGTCCCGGAGTGGTGGTCCCCTGGGAGGCCGGGGATGACCGTGTGAGGGTGCGCTGGAGGTGTGGAAAGGTGAAAAAGGGTAAAATTCGCCGTTTCTCGCCCGAGCGTGGGATTTGGCTGGGGACACTTTTATAATTCAAGTTGGAGGCTGGGGCAGCGGGTAGTGTGTTTTTTCTCCCCGGAAAAGGTGTACTTTTTTCGGGGGAGACGTTTGAAATATTCGCGGGCCTCCCGTTTTCGTTCTGCCCCATGGATTTGAACGGGGACAATTTTCCCATATAAGTTGGAGGCGGGGGCAGCGTGCACTGTGGTCGTTTCACCCGGAAACGGTGTTCCCGACTCGGTAGAAGCGTTTGAAATCTTGTTTCGTTCCGTGCGTTTCCCGCGCGCGTGCACGCCCGGGGGTCTCTCATGGGCCTTCTTCCCCCGGTCCATACCTATCCAAAAAGTCTTCCCCCGAGTCTCTGAGTGCCCGCAAAGTGGAGATGCCTCCACACGAGTCTCAAATTCCTTCCACTTTTGCCGACTGAAAGTGTGCTTGACTTTTTGAATGCTTTGGAGGTGTAAAATTCACAGTTATTCACCCGAACGTGGGATTTGGCTGGGGACACTTTTATAATTCAAGTTGGAGGCTGGGGCAGCGCGGAGAGTGTTTATCTTCCCCGGAAAAGGTGTACTTTTTTCGGGGGAGACGTTTGAAATATTCGCGGGCCTCCCGTTTTCGTTCTGCCCCATGGATTTGAACGGGGACAATTTTCCCATATAAGTTGGAGGCGGGGGCAGCGTGCACTGTGGTCGTTTCACCCGGAAACGGTGTTCCCGACTCGGTAGAAGCGTTTGAAATCTTGTTTCGTTCCGTGCGTTTCCCGCGCGCGTGCACGCCCGGGGGTCTCTCATGGGCCTTCTTCCCCCGGTCCATACCTATCCAAAAAGTCTTCCCCCGAGTCTCTGAGTGCCCGCAAAGTGGAGATGCCTCTACACAAGTCTCAATTCCTTCCACTTTTGCAGACTGAAAGTGTGCTTGACTTATTGAATGCTGGCAAGATAATAAATTCACAGTTATTCAACGGAACATGGGATTTGGCTGGGGACTCTTTTATTATTCCAGTTAGACCCGGGGGCACGGAGGGGAGTGTTTATTTTCCCCTGAAAAGGTGTACTTATTTCAGGGGAGACGTTTGAACTTTTGTTTCGTTCCGTGCGTCTCCCACGCGCGTGCACGCCCTTGGGTCTCTCCTTTTCCTTCATCCCCCGGGCCATACCTATCCAACGAGCCCTCCCTCGACTCGCTGAGTGCCCGCAAAGCCGAGTTAGGTCAGCGCAGAGCTATTTTGGCCTGCCTCCAAAGCCCCAAAATGACACACGGGCCTGCGCCTTGAAAATTCACAGTTACTCGCCCGAACGTGGGATCTTCTCCAAACGTGATTTATTATTTAAGTCAGAGCCTGGGGCAGATAGGAGGGTGGTTTTTCTCCCCGAAAAAAGAGTTTCGTGCCCGAGTGGGGACGTTCGAAATTTTCGTCGGCCTCCCGTTTCCGTTCTAGCCCACGCATTTACACGGGGACTCTTTGACTGTTCAAGTTGGACTCTGGGGCAGCGAGAAATGTCTTCTTTCCCCCCGAAAAAAGTGTCCCCATTTCGGGAGAGCCGTTTGAAATTTTGTTTCGTTCCGTGCGTCTCCCACGCGCGTGCACGCCCGGGGGTCTCTCCTTTTCCTTCATCCCCCGGGCCATACCTATCCAACGAGCCCTCCCTCGACTCGCTGAGTGCCCGCAAAGCCGAGTTAAGTCAGCGCAGAGCTATTTTGGCCTGCCTCCAAAGCCCCAAAATGACACACGGGCCTGCGCCTTGAAAATTCACAGTTACTCGCCCGAACGTGGGATCTTCTCCAAACGTGATTTATTATTTAAGTCAGAGCCTGGGGCAGACAGGAGGGTGGTTTTCTTCCCTTATCAAAGAGTTTCATGCCCAAGTAGGGACGTTTGAAATTTTTGTCATGCCCGCGTAGGGCCTTTTCACGTTTTATTTCTTCTCCCGTTTCCGTTCTGTGCCACCAATTTCAACGGGGATCATTTTGTCAGCTGAGTTAGAGTGTGAGGAAAACGATCAAACAGCTTTTCTCTTCATTTCGACCACATCCAACTTTTTAGCACCGATTTAGAAATTTAGACATTTTATTTCGCTAATAACTTTCGTTTGGTACCACCCATCTGGCCCCGGATGACTTTGTTATTCAAGTTGGAGTGCTGAGCACCTTGCTCAATCGTTATTTCCCCCACTTTCACCCGTTTTCGAGTCGGCAACTCTGTTTGAAGTTTTGTTTCGGTTCCTGTGTCGCGCACGCGCACGTGCGCAAAAGTTGCACACCGGGGTTTTGTTGCCCCGGGTCTTACCTATCCAACGAGCCTTTATTCACAAAAATCGGTTGAACGGCACCGGAGATAACCGTGTTTGACCGTTTTCCCAGCCTTTTCAGCAGTCTCCCAGCTTCGAGATTACAAACTTTACATGGTCGCGGGCCCCAGTCCACCAGACGACCATCGGCGTGATTTCAGAAACCTGGTTTTCAGAGACCTGAAAAGAACCAGAGGGTCTGCCCAGGACCCAGTGCCCGCCCAAGAGGCACCCCGGTCGGATACCCCCCGGACCCCGAGAGGTCTGGAGGTCCAAAAAATTATTTTTTTTCCAAAGTCCCAGGGAGACACCAGTGTCTCAGCCCCCGACCCAGGCACCTCCCGTGGGGGCCACAGGCACCGCGGATGGCCCGTTGGTGGCGCTATTTTTTGAAATTTTTTTTTTTTAAGTTTTGAGCTCCAGGATGGCAGGAGACCTCCACCCCCGACCCGGGCACCCGCATGCGGCCGATAGGGGGCGCTTTTTTGGGGCAAATTTTTTTTATGGCCGTTTCGGCACTCCCATGGGCTGGAGACCCATACCCCCTACTCAGGCACTTCCAGGGGGGCCCCCAAGCACCGCAGAAGGCCGGTTGGTGGCGCTATTTTTTGAAAAAAATTTTTTTAAAGTTTTGAGCTCCAGGATGGCAGGAGACCTCCACCCCCGACCCGGGCACCCGCATGCGGCCGACAGGGGGCGCTTTTTTG
>NW_025813820.1:80000-102500 GCF_021917145.1 Hypomesus transpacificus | reverse complement strand
CAATGGGCGGATGCCCAGAGGCACAAAATTTTAAGCCTTCAAAACCTAAGTCCATTTTGAATGGAAGTCAATGGGCGGATGCCCAGAGGCACAAACTTTTAAGCCTTCAAAACCTAAGTCCAACTTGAATGGGAGTCAATGGGAGGATGACCAGGGGCACAATTTTTCAATTGGATGACCAGGGGCACATATTTTTTAAAGTTGCATTTAATGGGTTTTAACACAGGGGGTGGGCTTAATAGTGGGTGCACAGGGCCCCCCGGTGAATGGGTGATGGGGGACACCCCCCCCCGGAGGTGTGCAGTCCCCCCTTGGAGAGGGGGTCCCCGGGGAGGCCGGGAGGGTGTGGGGGGGTCCCCTTGGATCCCAAAAGTGGGTGTGCAGGGTGCGGCCGGAGTGGGGGTCCCTTGGGAGCCCGGGGATGGGTGCCCGGGGACGTCCCGGAGTGGTGGTCCCCTGGGAGGCCGGGGATGACCGTGTGAGGGTGCGCTGGAGGTGTGGAAAGGTGAAAAAGGGTAAAATTCGCCGTTTCTCGCCCGAGCGTGGGATTTGGCTGGGGACACTTTTATAATTCAAGTTGGAGGCTGGGGCAGCGGGTAGTGTGTTTTTTCTCCCCGGAAAAGGTGTACTTTTTTCGGGGGAGACGTTTGAAATATTCGCGGGCCTCCCGTTTTCGTTCTGCCCCATGGATTTGAACGGGGACAATTTTCCCATATAAGTTGGAGGCGGGGGCAGCGTGCACTGTGGTCGTTTCACCCGGAAACGGTGTTCCCGACTCGGTAGAAGCGTTTGAAATCTTGTTTCGTTCCGTGCGTTTCCCGCGCGCGTGCACGCCCGGGGGTCTCTCATGGGCCTTCTTCCCCCGGTCCATACCTATCCAAAAAGTCTTCCCCCGAGTCTCTGAGTGCCCGCAAAGTGGAGATGCCTCCACACGAGTCTCAAATTCCTTCCACTTTTGCCGACTGAAAGTGTGCTTGACTTTTTGAATGCTTTGGAGGTGTAAAATTCACAGTTATTCACCCGAACGTGGGATTTGGCTGGGGACACTTTTATAATTCAAGTTGGAGGCTGGGGCAGCGCGGAGAGTGTTTATCTTCCCCGGAAAAGGTGTACTTTTTTCGGGGGAGACGTTTGAAATATTCGCGGGCCTCCCGTTTTCGTTCTGCCCCATGGATTTGAACGGGGACAATTTTCCCATATAAGTTGGAGGCGGGGGCAGCGTGCACTGTGGTCGTTTCACCCGGAAACGGTGTTCCCGACTCGGTAGAAGCGTTTGAAATCTTGTTTCGTTCCGTGCGTTTCCCGCGCGCGTGCACGCCCGGGGGTCTCTCATGGGCCTTCTTCCCCCGGTCCATACCTATCCAAAAAGTCTTCCCCCGAGTCTCTGAGTGCCCGCAAAGTGGAGATGCCTCTACACAAGTCTCAATTCCTTCCACTTTTGCAGACTGAAAGTGTGCTTGACTTATTGAATGCTGGCAAGATAATAAATTCACAGTTATTCAACGGAACATGGGATTTGGCTGGGGACTCTTTTATTATTCCAGTTAGACCCGGGGGCACGGAGGGGAGTGTTTATTTTCCCCTGAAAAGGTGTACTTATTTCAGGGGAGACGTTTGAACTTTTGTTTCGTTCCGTGCGTCTCCCACGCGCGTGCACGCCCTTGGGTCTCTCCTTTTCCTTCATCCCCCGGGCCATACCTATCCAACGAGCCCTCCCTCGACTCGCTGAGTGCCCGCAAAGCCGAGTTAGGTCAGCGCAGAGCTATTTTGGCCTGCCTCCAAAGCCCCAAAATGACACACGGGCCTGCGCCTTGAAAATTCACAGTTACTCGCCCGAACGTGGGATCTTCTCCAAACGTGATTTATTATTTAAGTCAGAGCCTGGGGCAGATAGGAGGGTGGTTTTTCTCCCCGAAAAAAGAGTTTCGTGCCCGAGTGGGGACGTTCGAAATTTTCGTCGGCCTCCCGTTTCCGTTCTAGCCCACGCATTTACACGGGGACTCTTTGACTGTTCAAGTTGGACTCTGGGGCAGCGAGAAATGTCTTCTTTCCCCCCGAAAAAAGTGTCCCCATTTCGGGAGAGCCGTTTGAAATTTTGTTTCGTTCCGTGCGTCTCCCACGCGCGTGCACGCCCGGGGGTCTCTCCTTTTCCTTCATCCCCCGGGCCATACCTATCCAACGAGCCCTCCCTCGACTCGCTGAGTGCCCGCAAAGCCGAGTTAAGTCAGCGCAGAGCTATTTTGGCCTGCCTCCAAAGCCCCAAAATGACACACGGGCCTGCGCCTTGAAAATTCACAGTTACTCGCCCGAACGTGGGATCTTCTCCAAACGTGATTTATTATTTAAGTCAGAGCCTGGGGCAGACAGGAGGGTGGTTTTCTTCCCTTATCAAAGAGTTTCATGCCCAAGTAGGGACGTTTGAAATTTTTGTCATGCCCGCGTAGGGCCTTTTCACGTTTTATTTCTTCTCCCGTTTCCGTTCTGTGCCACCAATTTCAACGGGGATCATTTTGTCAGCTGAGTTAGAGTGTGAGGAAAACGATCAAACAGCTTTTCTCTTCATTTCGACCACATCCAACTTTTTAGCACCGATTTAGAAATTTAGACATTTTATTTCGCTAATAACTTTCGTTTGGTACCACCCATCTGGCCCCGGATGACTTTGTTATTCAAGTTGGAGTGCTGAGCACCTTGCTCAATCGTTATTTCCCCCACTTTCACCCGTTTTCGAGTCGGCAACTCTGTTTGAAGTTTTGTTTCGGTTCCTGTGTCGCGCACGCGCACGTGCGCAAAAGTTGCACACCGGGGTTTTGTTGCCCCGGGTCTTACCTATCCAACGAGCCTTTATTCACAAAAATCGGTTGAACGGCACCGGAGATAACCGTGTTTGACCGTTTTCCCAGCCTTTTCAGCAGTCTCCCAGCTTCGAGATTACAAACTTTACATGGTCGCGGGCCCCAGTCCACCAGACGACCATCGGCGTGATTTCAGAAACCTGGTTTTCAGAGACCTGAAAAGAACCAGAGGGTCTGCCCAGGACCCAGTGCCCGCCCAAGAGGCACCCCGGTCGGATACCCCCCGGACCCCGAGAGGTCTGGAGGTCCAAAAAATTATTTTTTTTCCAAAGTCCCAGGGAGACACCAGTGTCTCAGCCCCCGACCCAGGCACCTCCCGTGGGGGCCACAGGCACCGCGGATGGCCCGTTGGTGGCGCTATTTTTTGAAATTTTTTTTTTTTAAGTTTTGAGCTCCAGGATGGCAGGAGACCTCCACCCCCGACCCGGGCACCCGCATGCGGCCGATAGGGGGCGCTTTTTTGGGGCAAATTTTTTTTATGGCCGTTTCGGCACTCCCATGGGCTGGAGACCCATACCCCCTACTCAGGCACTTCCAGGGGGGCCCCCAAGCACCGCAGAAGGCCGGTTGGTGGCGCTATTTTTTGAAAAAATTTTTTTTAAAGTTTTGAGCTCCAGGATGGCAGGAGACCTCCACCCCCGACCCGGGCACCCGCATGCGGCCGACAGGGGGCGCTTTTTTGGGGCAAATTTTTTTTATGGCCGTTTCGGCACTCCCATGGGCTGGAGACCCATACCCCCTACTCAGGCACTTCCAGGGGGCCCCCCAAGCACCGCAGAAGGCCGGTTGGTGGCGCTCTTTTTTGATTTTTTTTTTTTCCAAGTTTTGACCTCCAGGCTGGCACCACACCTCCACCCCCGACCCGGGCACCCGAGAGCGGCCGACAGGGGGCGCTTTTTTGGGGCAAATTTTTTTAACGGCCGTTTCGGCACTCCCATGGGCTGGAGACCCACAACCCCTACTCAGGCACTTCCAGGGGACCCCCCAAGCACCGGAGAACGGCCGGTGGGGGGCGCATTTCTCGGATTCGAATTTCTGAAGCCCGGGTCGGAGCCAGGCGCCCGCGCGCGTCCACACACACTCAGACCATCGTCACCCACCTGACCGACTGGCGTTCTCGACCCCCACGATTGGAGGGCCCCCACCCTTAGCGGTGGACGGTTCCTCCAGCTCCAAAGGGGTCAGTCCCATGTCCCGGGTAGCCGAGCGCGGGGCCACACGTCGTGAGCCCCATAGCTCCCGGGAGAAGTGTTCGGTGCGAGGCCGAGGAGTACCGTCTGTCCCAGAGGTCCTACAATGACGCTCCGACGCGGGGAGTGGCACGCCTGGCTAACCCCCTGAGCGTCGTCCACCCCGCTACGCGTCGGCGTCAGAGACACGATGTTTCGCGAGATCTGCCCTTGGTTATCGGTTGTCGTCCTCCCACGAATCAGCCTCTCCTTGCTGACGGCGTCTCCCGGGTCCGGTGCGGCCGTCCCTCTCCGGAGGGTATGTCGTGGGGTCTCCGGGGGTCCCGCTCGTCGGGCGCTCCGCGTGGAGCCTCGGATGTCAGGCTACCTGGTTGATCCTGCCAGTAGCATATGCTTGTCTCAAAGATTAAGCCATGCAAGTCTAAGTACACACGGCCGGTACAGTGAAACTGCGAATGGCTCATTAAATCAGTTATGGTTCCTTTGATCGCTCCAACGTTACTTGGATAACTGTGGCAATTCTAGAGCTAATACATGCCAACGAGCGCTGACCCTTGCGGGGATGCGTGCATTTATCAGACCCAAAACACGGTGGGTGACTCTGGATAGTGTTGGACGGGAGTGCTACTATGGTTCCCAGGTGACGAGGTATCAGGGTTCGATACCTGAACAGGAGACTGAGTAACGGCTACCGCATCCAAGGAAGGACGAGGTTGGGATGGGAGTGTACTTAATGGCTTGTATGGGCGCTACAGAAGAGTATATGTCTTTCGGTGGGGGTGAGCGGTCACCCTGGAGGCCAGTGCTAATTCTAGCGGTGTTCCTCCTGCCGATATTTGTAGTGATTGCCCCTGGCGGGGGTCACCTGGGATGCCTCGGCCGTCTCTCCCCTGACAGCACAGACCTCCATCTGATGGGGGGCTGTGGCGGGGGGGGGGTATGCCGTGGTGCTCTGGGTGGCTTCTGTCAGGGGCTTTTTGCTGCAATTTTGAACGCTGAGCTGGAACCCCCCAGGTATCGTGGTGCATGACGTTGTGGTGGGGGGTTATCCAGAGCGACTTACAGTAAGTACATCTGCGTACTTACTATGATGCCCGGGAAGGTTTCCGGCATCAACGGCCCCGTGCCAGTTGGGGAGCACGGTGGGACCGAGCGAGTCCCCTACGGTGGTGCGGAGTCTAGGGCGGCTCCGACCATCCCGCAGCCACGTCCTGCCCACGTGCCAATGGGGGAGCACGGTGAGGCCCAGCGAGACCCTCATGGCGGTGCAGAGTTTGGGGTGGCTCTGTCCGTCCCGAAGCCACGCCTCGAGGATCCAAAGAAGGGTGTGAAATTCAAGGGGGATCCTCCTTCTGCACCATCAGACCGTCCACACAAGAAGGCCAGGATGGAGGGACGGCGGCCTACACCATCGGGGCCTGTGGAAGAGACCCTCGCGGTTCCGAGCACGGGCCACTTGGGCATAGAACGTGCTCTACTCGGGGGAGGAGTGGTCGACACCCCTGGGGAATCCCTGGACCACAGTGACGTACAGGAATTGGTGGATGCTGCGCACGCCCCCTCCGGGCGGTCTGTCTATCAGGGTTGGTGTGAAGATTGGGAGGACGCATTTGGAATGTGCGTGGACAGACCGTTCCGACCAGAGGACTGGGATTTCGCCGGGGGGATGGTGTTGTCCTGGGACTCTGGGCTGCCCCTTGAAGAATGCCCAGGCGTGGAGCATTCTGGAGATAGCGGCAGCTTCGAACGCTACAGGGGACTAGACCTCGACCTCCAGCCTTCTGACCCCACCCCCGCTCCAGCTGCGGAGGAGTGTGCGGCAGGAGTGCCTCTGCACGCAGGCCGTCCGTCCCGCCCTGCCCCTACAGGGAGTTCCCCGGACGTGACGCCGGTGCAACCTCTCCTTACTGACCCAACAGGAGACCCTAACACGGGGGTCTCCAATGTGTCCAAAACCGCTGAGGCTCCTTGGCGTGTCTGCCTTCCCCTCACCGACCCGTGCTGCGGTCTCTGTGGAGCGCGCACTGGGACTGTCACTGGTCTGGCCGATCACTTTCGTGTCCGGCATCATACGGTCCCAGTGGCATATGAATGTTCTCGATGCGGACGGACCAATGCCAATCACCACTCGATCTCCTGCCACATCCCGAAGTGCCTGGGGGGGATCACGACTCTAGCAAGTGATGCGGGGGGATTCCAATGTGGGTCCTGCCCGCGGTCCTTCGAGACCGGCAGGGGTCTGTCCTTGCACAAGAAAAGCGCCCACCCCGACCTTTATCGCCGGGAGAGTTTGGAGAAGGAGCATGCCCGGTGTGGGAGTGCTCTCGGGTCTTGGACCAAGGAGGAACTTGGCCGACTGCGAGTTCTATCCGGCAAGTTTGGGCACCTTCCCAATGTGGATACTGTTGTCTCAAGGAAGTTGAACACAGGGAAGACAGTGAGCGAGGTGAGGCGTATGAGAAGACAGCTGGAGGGCAGTGTACGTGGCAGGGCTGACGAGACCCCGGATTGGAGCAGCCTGATCCGGGAGTTGTCAAACGCGAGTGACCCCCCACCCTCCCGACATGGAGTACGAGCTAAGCTCCTAGAAGGTGTAGCGCGTCGGGAGGCTGAGTGTGAGGGGGTTCAGGTCGGCCCTGCATCCATGCAATGGGGGAGTGCTATCCCAAGTCCTGCTTGGGTAAAGTCTTCGGCACTTGAGCTCCTGAGGGAGTTGGGTAAGGAGCCACGGGGTGCGGGCTTGGGGCGGGTTCGAGGTGTTGAGCGCGAGTGCACAGCCTCTCCCGGGGGGAGATCGGCCGCCAGACGGAGGGAGTTCCGGCTGCATCAAGAGATGTACCGTGGAGCTCGTCGTAGTCTGGCGGTTATGCTCCTTGACGGGGAGGTGAGGGGCCACTGCACTATCCCCCTGGCTGAAGTCACTGCTGTGATGGAGGCGAGGTGGGGTGGGGCGGAGCCCTTCAGTGGGCTCGGTCAGTTTGACGCCTGCGGGCTGGTCTCGAATCAGTTCTTCTGGTCCCCGATCTCCGCTTCCGAGGTGAGCGAAAACCTCCAGCGCATGAAAAACAGCTCCGCACCCGGTCCCGACGGGATAACCAAACAGGACTTGGTGAATTGGGACCGGTCCGGATGCCGGCTGGCACGGCTTTTCACCGCGTGGTTCGTCTCGGGAGTTCTACCGGAGGCCTTCAAGATAAACACCTCGACCCTGATTCCGAAGTCCACTGTTCCGGCCGACCTGCTGTCGGTTTCGAATTGGCGCCCCATCACGGTCGGATCAGTAGTGCTCAGGTTATTCTCGCGGATCATGACGTTGAGGTTGGCCGCCGCCTGCCCGCTGTCACCGCGCCAGAAGGGGTTCTCATGCTCCTCTGGCTGCTCCGAGAACCTCATGATAATAGATGGGATCATGAGGCGGAGTAGGGAAGGTCTGGCAACGTTGGCTTTGGTCTCTGTCGACTTCGCGAAGGCTTTCGACACCGTGACTCATGAGCATATTCTCGGTGCTCTTAAGCGGAGGGAACTAGATGAACATGTGCTGGGTCTCATTCGGGACTCATATGTGGGATGCGTGACCAGAGTCAAAGTCGGGGTAGAGTTGTCCCGTCCGATTGGCATGAAGGTGGGGGTCAAACAGGGTGACCCCATGTCCCCCCTTCTCTTTAACGTGGCGCTGGACCCGCTAATCCAGACGTTGGAACGCCGAGGCGAGGGCTTCGCATGGGGAGACCAATCGGTAACGACGTTAGCTTTTGCCGATGATCTGGTGATGGTGAGCAGTTCGTGGGCCGGTATGTCGAGGAACATCGCTATCCTGGAGTCCTTTTGCCAGTTGACCGGGATGCGCGTGCAGCCCAAAAAGTGCTTTGGTTTCTTTCTCTCGAGGGGCGAACGCTCGCTCGTTGTGAATGACTGCAGCCCCTGGCGGGTTTGTGGAGAGCCTCTTCGCCTGACGGGGCCCGAGGTGATGGAGAAGTACCTAGGGATGGGACTGAAACCGGGCAAGGTGATTGGGCTACTGGGACCGGAGGAACGGATGGTTGCGTGGATCCGGGCCATCGGGCGTGCGGCGCTGAAGCCTTCTCAGAAGGTCGAGATGCTCTGCCGGTTTGCTATCCCTCGACTGTTTTACCAGCTGGACCATGGTCTTGCGAAGGTCACCCTCCTGGAAAGGGTGGATCAGCTGATCCGGACGGCGATTAAAGACTGGTTACACCTACACCCATCAACAACCGATGGGCTCATATATAGTAGGTCTCGTGACGGCGGTCTCGGAGTAATGAGACTGGCTCGCCTGATACCCGGTGTCCAAGCCCGGCGGGTCTTTCGGTTAAGTCGGTCCGAGGACCCCCTGACCCGATTGGCTACAATAAGCGTATTTCCCCAAGAAAGATTCGAACGCCTATGGCTGAGTGCCGGCGGCCGCGGGGATGAGGTACCGGCTTTGGTGGATCCTTCCGCCGGAGAAGGGGCTCTCCCGGCGGGGCCTGGTCCAGTCGTGACGCAGAGGTGTCCAGTCCCGTGTGACTGGCAGCGGGAATCGTTTCTGGCCTGGTGTGGGTTACCGACCCAGGGGACGGGCACGTTGTGCTTCGGTGGCGACAGGATCAGCAACTGCTGGATCGGTAGGCCCACCCAAATGGGTCTGACCGAGGGTCAGTATGTTGCGGCTCTGCAGCTCCGGGCCAATGTGTTCCCGACCTCAGAGGCGCTCGCGCGGGGGAGGGGGCTTCCTCCTCTTCCCTGCCGAAGATGCCAGGGCGAGATCGAGACCTGCTCGCATATCCTGGGGCAATGCCTTGCTGTGCAGTCTAGTCGGATCAGCAGGCACAACAAAATATGCAATCTCTTGGCAGAAGAAGCTGCCAGGGCGGGATGGGACGTCGAAAAGGAGTTGCGCGTGCTCTCCCGGGAAGGGGTCTTAAAGATACCCGACTTGGTCTTCGTCAGAGGAGAGTTGGCCCTGGTGGTGGATGTAACCGTACGTTTCGAGTTTGCCCCCGACACACTGGAGACTGCCCGGTCCCAGAAGGTGGCGTATTACCAGCCTTGCGCGCCTGACATTGTGAGAAAACTCGATGGAGTGACGAGGCTGCTTTTCTTCGGCTTCCCCGTGGGGGCCAGAGGGAAGTGGCCAAGTTGTAATGACGACGTACTCAGGCGTCTGGGCGTTTCGAAACCAGGGATGAAGCGATTTGCTAAGTTGGTGGCTAGGCGTACTCTCGCCTATTCGTTAGATATCCTTCGGGATTTCTACAGACCGATCAATGATGGCCCGCCCAGGCCGGATGCAAACGTGGAGTCTCCTGACGGCTGGTAGTAGCTTTGTCTCTGTGGTCCTTCGGGATGAAACCAGGCTGGCCATGGCACGGGCCAGCTGGGAGGTTTAGTGCCAGGTACAGGTTTGTATCCCCCCCCTGTCGTTTACCCTAACCTCAACCGTGTTTTCGGTCCCTAATCCCAACCCTGCTCCTAACCCCAACCCTGGGGCTAGTGGCCTGACCCCAACCCCATTCCCAACCCCAACCCTGATCCCAACCCCGACCCTGTTCCTAACCCCAACCATGGGGCTAATGGCCTCACCCTGATCCTAACCCTACCCCAACCCTAGCCCTAACCTCAACCCCAACCCTTGTGTGTGTTTGTATCGGTGTTCGGGCGTTCCCCCCCAGGAAAAAAAAAAAAAAAAAAAAAAAAAAAAAAAAAAAAAAAAAAAAAAAAAAAATATATATATGCTTGTCTTATTGCTTACTTGGGCCCCTTTCGGGGGGCCAAACCCTGCTGTAGCTCGAGGGGTGGGACGGCAGGTAAGGGAAGCCCCTCTACTCGTGGCGATGGAGGTAGCCACGGGGGTCTCGGTACCTCTTTGATCTTGGTGGTGTTGGCCGGTGTTGCGGGAGAGCTGGGCGGTGCTCTTGCCCCCGACGAGGTGCTCTGGGTCCTCAGGCCTGGGGGACTTTCGTCGGGGGCTTAGGCCTTGCAATTTTAGCCGGTGTTGCGCGGTTGGCCTGTGGGCTTGGCAGTTCTGTGGGGAATCGGGGTGACTAGAGAGGAGGGCTCCGATGGCTGCACGAGTGCGCCGTCGGTGGTGCCTCGCCTCTGGGAGCTGCGAAGACCCCCTCGTGCTGTCCGAGCTCCGCCGGTCTCCATCTTGGTGGTGGTTGATGGGTTTGTCGCGAGACGTGCCTTGCCTCGGTGTTTGGTTTGTGGTGAACCGAAGTGCTTCGGCACGGGTAGAACGCCCGCTCCGCTGCTCCGTTGCTGTTACTGCACCCCCCAAGCGTTGCAGGGCCTTGAGTGAAGGAGTATTCTGTGGCTCTGGGTTGAACCGAGCGGTGACGTTGTCCGGGAGGCGGTGGGTGAGCCGTTGGATTGAATGCATGGCCAAACCAGCCTGTGTTCCTATTCCATCTGCAGCCTGGCACTTGTGCAGCCGTTGACCGGGGGACCCGCCGCCTGGCGAAGCTCGAGTCGCGGTTGCTTCTCCCCTCCCTTGTCTAGTTGACAGGTGTGCGTTTCCAGTTGATCTTGGTGGTGGTCGAAGGGTGCGATGCGAGTCGGACTCGTCATCGGAACTCGGTTTGCGGGGAACCACGTGCGTTGCACGGGGAGACCCCCACGTGCCGCGGGTCCGGTGCTATTCTGACGCCACGCCGAGTTCATAAGGGCCTGGCGGCTGATCTCTGGGGCTGGTAAGAGTCGGGAGGCGGCGGTGGTTGTAACCGGTGAGCGACCGGAGGGCAGTCAGAGGCTAGTTTGTCTAGCCCTTTCTGTTTCTCTGTATGGGAGCCTACTACCGGGGACAGAAATACAATGCCAACCGAGGAGGACTGGTTCTCAGGGTATCAGCATAAAAGAAGAGAATAGGCGCGTGCCTGTCTCCCCGCCGATGATCGCAAGGTAAGCAAGTGTCGGCGTTGAGCGAAGCGGGGTCCCTGTTTCCCCCATATTTTTGTCAGGTTCCGCGATGGCAGTGGGCGGCGGAGTAGAGTGGGTGCGTCCTTATAAGGACGGATATCCTTGGGTCTCGTGAGTTCGTCGAGACATTCATGTAATATGCGGCAACTAGAAGACGTCCGACGGTCGGATAGCCGGAATGAGTCTTCTCCCGCCGAAATCTAGGTAGGGCGCAAAGTGGTTAGTACCACATTACCCGAAAGATGGACGTTGGTCGGCCGGTGAGCCATTGATAGCCCGGAGGCGTTCTGCCCCGGGGTTAAAATAGACCTAATAGACCTAGGTGCAGGTCATCCCGGCCACAGAAACCCCCAATCGGGTGGGGGGGCCGAGGACTCTAATCGGGCGAGTAGAATGCCAAGGCGTTAGGCCGTGCGTACTCGGCGTCCACTTGCGGATGTCGGGGGAAGCGCTGGTAAACGGCGGGAGCAACTATGACTCCCTCAAGATAGCCAAATGCCTCGTCATCTAATTAGTGACGCGCATGAATGGATGAACGAGATTCCCACTGTCCCTACCTACTATCTAGCGAAACCACAGCCAAGGGAACGGGCTTGGCAGAATCAGCGGGGAAAGAAGACCCTGTTGAGGTTCTAGCGACCGTTGGTTTCACCTTGGAAGGTGTACGCACGCACCACGGAAGACTACGACTGGGAAACGCGCACCTTCCAAGATGCATTTCCTGACTAAGACCTGTCCGTGCACCTTCAGCATGGTATCTCATCTCCTTAGTTCATGCCAACTTCTTAGTCCACGTTTTCATACATTGCATTTGTTTGACATGTATTAAATTAAAATTACTAAAATAACTACACCATGGAAGACCCTTATGGCTTAAAAACGTGTTTGGTGAAAGAATTAAAATGTGACTGTTACTGGCTTATAACCACGGGCATAGCATGAAAACAAGGATACCTCAACTGGATCATTTGATGAGCTATGTGCAGAGCATTCTATTTATGAACAAAAATCGGAAAAAAAATAGATGAAATTTTTCTAAGTCCAGCTCTGACTTTTCGGAAATTGCACTAAGTCCAAAATGAATGGGAAAGCACTAAATCGCAGGCATCTCCGGCTCTACGAATCCCACAGTTAAAAGGCTAACATGTCCTTGTTCGTGGCGCTCTTCTGAACAGAATGATATATTGGATGTGACTGTAGGATTAATTTTGGAGTGTGTGGCGACATTTTGAACGTTTTGACCGATATGCTTCCAGTTACACACCCTACACCATGGAAGACCCTTATGGTTTAAAAACGTGTTTGGTGAAAGAATTAAAATGTGACTGTTACTGGCTTATAACCACGGGCATAGCATGAAAACAAGGATACCTCAACTGGATCATTTGATGAGCTATGTGCAGAGCATTCTATTTATGAACAAAAATCGGAAAAAAAATAGATGAAATTTTTCTAAGTTCAGCTCTGACTTTTCGGAAATTGCACTAAGTCCAAAATGAATGGGAAAGCACTAAATCGCAGGCATCTCCGGCTCTACGAATCCCACAGTTAAAAGGCTAACATGTCCTTGTTCGTGGCGCTCTTCTGAACAGAATGATATCTTGGATGTGACTGTAGGATTAATTTTGGAGTGTGTGGCGACATTTTGAACGTTTTGACCGATATGCTTCCAGTTACACACCCAGTTGAAGCAAGGGGCGAAATGAATGGAGTGAACAACGGCGGCACACTAAATCGCTCGTATCTTTTGATAGGCTAATCTAAAAATTGAAAGGCTAGCATGTCCTTGTTCGTGGGGCTAGCCCGAACAGAATGATAGCATGGATGTGATTGTAGAATAATTTTTAAGGGCACGGCGACATTTCAAACGTTTTGATAGAACTCCAAAGTACAGAATGAATTGAAGTCAATGCAGGCGCCGACCACTGTCCACTAAATGGCTTATGGATTCGGTACAGTTGACCCTAGGGTCTAACATTGCCTATGTGCTTACTCAGGGGAGCTGTGTGAACATGTTGGTGACATTTACTTGAAACAAAACCGTATAGGTCAGTCGGTAGAGCCGTTACAGTTAAGGGTAATTTGTTAGGCTGAGAGTTGTTTAAAAGAGAATTGTTGTTTCCAAAGCAATATAATCTTTGTCCACTAGATGTCCTCCTTGACCACAGGACAATTCAATCCCCTCCTCCACCCAACAGACCAGTATAATTTGCATGTCTATTGTGTTAGTATTAGCATTGCTGCCGGGGGGATGGGTGAATGCTTTTGTTATTCAGATGACACACATTCCTGTGACCTGGCCACGATTTTACTAGCCACCTAGTATCCAGAGTTACAGAAAATGCCTGTCTGTATTTGTTTACTCAATATATCTGAATATCTGGCCTGGGTTCACTGATACCACTACAAGACACAAATGAATGGTTGATATTGATGTGAAGCTCTCAATAGTGCAGGGAAACATGGCTTAGTCTACTGCAATGATTCCCAGGTCACTCACTGATCCCAGCTGAGGTCATGGTCAATGTAATGTAATTTCAGGAGGACATCATACACATGCTTACAGAAATAATTCAGTCCTATCAACCTCTATAACCAGCTGTTTAAAAATAACTTCTGTATGAGTAGGGAGACTATTGTCAACATGGGCCTATTTGCATTTGTAAACATGGGCCTATTGGTCTGTGAGCCTGGCAGGCCAGTTCTGTTTTTCTGTTTCAGGCCTCTGTATTTCTTGACTGACAGAACTCAGTCAATGCCAAGCTGTTTTAAAAATTGAGTGGAATTCAAACCACTGTTTGTAAATAGAATGTTTTAAACAGAGGCCCTAATTGCATGTGGATAGGTCTGTTGTGGCCTAACTCTGTGTGTGTGTTTTTGTTTGACCCTGTCACACACATCAAGTTCATAAATAACATGAACTGAAGTTCACTGCACCAAATGAATTTCACATACTCACATAATCAAGCTGAGGTTATTTAAAATTGTTCTAAAGGTTTATGAAGCTGTTGAGGACTTTGTGTGTCCTAGGGCAGGCAGAGTGGCCCCCCTGCAGCCCAGCCAACATCATTCACCAATCTTGGGCATGTGGCTGGCGGCAGGCCCAACTTTGGTGAATGGTCTTAACAGGCATGAAAAAAAAGGCTGCCTTGGGCCCAAAAATGCAGTGATACTTGCATGTCTCACTTCAGAAGGAAGCCCCTGATAGAGATGTCAGTGAAGTGCAAACCCAGTCATTTGTTTCTGGAAGAACACATTCCTGTGATCTGGCCACACAGAGTTACAGAATATGTATGTATCTGTTTGTCAAAGTATCGGTTATTCTGGCCTCACACATTCCAGCTGAGGAGGTCATTCTTAATGTAATGTTCTCATGAGGACATGATACCTGTGTTTACAGACATAATTAATTCACATGAATCTCTCTGCCAAGCTGTCTAAAAGTTTTAGGGGAATGTTGTGTTAGTCAAGATACCTTTGTAAACAGAGGCCTATTTGCATGTGAATTGAACTGAAAAGCCTGGCAGGGCCAGTCCTTTGTTTTTCTGGCAGAAAACATTCCTGTGACCTGGCCACCATTTTACTAGCCACCTAGTATCCAGAGTTACAGAAAATGCCTGTCTGTATTTGTTTACTCAATGTATCTGAATATCTGGCCTGGGTTCACTGATACCACTACAAGACACAAATGAATGGTTGATATTGATGTGAAGCTCTCAATAGTGCAGGGAAACATGGCTTAGTCTACTGCAATGATTCCCAGGTCACTCACTGATCCCAGCTGAGGTCATGGTCAATGTAATGTAATTTCAGGAGGACATCATACACATGCTTACAGACATAATTCAGTCCTATCAACCTCTATAACCAGCTGTTTAAAAATAACTTCTGTATGAGTAGGGAGACTATTGTCAACATTGGCCTATTTGCATTTGTAAACATGGGCCTATTGGTCTGTGAGCCTGGCAGGCCAGTTCTGTTTTTCTATTTCAGGCCTCTGTATTTCTTGACTGACAGAATTCAGTCAATGCCAAGCTGTTTTAAAAATTGAGTGGAATTCAAACCACTGTTTGTAAATAGAATGTTTTAAACAGAGGCCCTAATTGCATGTGGATAGGTCTGTTGTGGCCTAACCCTCTGTGTGTGTTTTTGTTTGACCCTGTCACACACATCAAGTTCATAAATAACATGAACTGAAGTTCACTGCACCAAATGAATTTCACATACTCACATAATCAAGCTGAGGTTATTTAAAATTGTTCTAAAGGTTTATGAAGCTGTTGAGCAGTTTGTGTGTCCTAGGGCAGGCAGAGTGGCCCCCCTGCAGCCCAGCCAACATCATTCACCAATCTTGGGCATGTGGCTGGCGGCAGGCCCAACTTTGGTGAATGGTCTTAACAGGCATGAAAAAAAAGGCTGCCTTGGGCCCAAAAATGCAGTGATACTTGCATGTCTCACTTCAGAAGGAAGCCCCTGATAGAGATGTCAGTGAAGTGCAAACCCAGTCATTTGTTTCTGGAAGAACACATTCCTGTGATCTGGCCACACAGAGTTACAGAATATGTATGTATCTGTTTGTCAAAGTATCGGTTATTCTGGCCTCACACATTCCAGCTGAGGAGGTCATTCTTAATGTAATGTTCTCATGAGGACATGATACCTGTGTTTACAGACATAATTAATTCACATGAATCTCTCTGCCAAGCTGTCTAAAAGTTTTAGGGGAATGTTGTGTTAGTCAAGATACCTTTGTAAACAGAGGCCTATTTGCATGTGAATTGAACTGAAAAGCCTGGCAGGGCCAGTCCTTTGTTTTTCTGGCAGAAAACATTCCTGTGACCTGGCCACCATTTTACTAGCCACCTAGTATCCAGAGTTACAGAAAATGCCTGTCTGTATTTGTTTACTCAATGTATCTGAATATCTGGCCTGGGTTCACTGATACCACTACAAGACACAAATGAATGGTTGATATTGATGTGAAGCTCTCAATAGTGCAGGGAAACATGGCTTAGTCTACTGCAATGATTCCCAGGTCACTCACTGATCCCAGCTGAGGTCATGGTCAATGTAATGTAATTTCAGGAGGACATCATACACATGCTTACAGACATAATTCAGTCCTATCAACCTCTATAACCAGCTGTTTAAAAATAACTTCTGTATGAGTAGGGAGACTATTGTCAACATTGGCCTATTTGCATTTGTAAACATGGGCCTATTGGTCTGTGAGCCTGGCAGGCCAGTTCTGTTTTTCTATTTCAGGCCTCTGTATTTCTTGACTGACAGAATTCAGTCAATGCCAAGCTGTTTTAAAAATTGAGTGGAATTCAAACCACTGTTTGTAAATAGAATGTTTTAAACAGAGGCCCTAATTGCATGTGGATAGGTCTGTTGTGGCCTAACCCTCTGTGTGTGTTTTTGTTTGACCCTGTCACACACATCAAGTTCATAAATAACATGAACTGAAGTTCACTGCACCAAATGAATTTCACATACTCACATAATCAAGCTGAGGTTATTTAAAATTGTTCTAAAGGTTTATGAAGCTGTTGAGCAGTTTGTGTGTCCTAGGGCAGGCAGAGTGGCCCCCCTGCAGCCCAGCCAACATCATTCACCAATCTTGGGCATGTGGCTGGCGGCAGGCCCAACTTTGGTGAATGGTCTTAACAGGCATGCAAAGAAGGCCGCCTTGGGCCCAAAAATGCAGTGATACTTGCATGTCTCACTTCAGAAGGAAGCCCCTGATAGAGATGTCAGTGAAGTGCAAACCCAGTCATTTGTTTCTGGAAGAACACATTCCTGTGATCTGGCCACACAGAGTTACAGAATATGTATGTATCTGTTTGTCAAAGTATCGGTTTTTCTGGCCTCACACATTCCAGCTGAGGAGGTCATTCTTAATGTAATGTTCTCATGAGGACATGATACCTGTGTTTAAAGACATAATTAATTCACATGAATCTCTCTGCCAAGCTGTCTAAAAGTTTTAGGGGAATGTTGTGTTAGTCAAGATACCTTTGTAAACAGAGGCCTATTTGCATGTGAATTGAACTGAAAAGCCTGGCAGGGCCAGTCCTTTGTTTTTCTGGCAGAAAACATTCCTGTGACCTGGCCACCATTTTACTAGCCACCTAGTATCCAGAGTTACAGAAAATGCCTGTCTGTATTTGTTTACTCAATGTATCTGAATATCTGGCCTGGGTTCACTGATACCACTACAAGACACAAATGAATGGTTGATATTGATGTGAAGCTCTCAATAGTGCAGGGAAACATGGCTTAGTCTACTGCAATGATTCCCAGGTCACTCACTGATCCCAGCTGAGGTCATGGTCAATGTAATGTAATTTCAGGAGGACATCATACACATGCTTACAGACATAATTCAGTCCTATCAACCTCTATAACCAGCTGTTTAAAAATAACTTCTGTATGAGTAGGGAGACTATTGTCAACATGGGCCTATTTGCATTTGTAAACATGGGCCTATTGGTCTGTGAGCCTGGCAGGCCAGTTCTGTTTTTCTGTTTCAGGCCTCTGTATTTCTTGACTGAAAGAATTCAGTCAATGCCAAGCTGTTTTAAAAATTGAGTGGAATTCAAACCACTGTTTGTAAATAGAATGTTTTAAACAGAGGCCCTAATTGCATGTGGATAGGTCTGTTGTGGCCTAACTCTCTGTGTGTGTTTTTGTTTGACCCTGTCACACACATCAAGTTCATAAATAACATGAACTGAAGTTCACTGCACCAAATGAATTTCACATAATCAAGCTGAGGTTATTTAAAATTGTTCTAAAGGTTTATGAAGCTGTTGAGGACTTTGTGTGTCCTAGGGCAGGCAGAGTGGCCCCCCTGCAGCCCAGCCAACATCATTCACCAATCTTGGGCATGTGGCTGGCGGCAGGCCCAACTTTGGTGAATGGTCTTAACAGGCATGAAGAAAAGGCCGCCTTGGGCCCAAAAATGCAGTGATACTTGCATGTCTCACTTCAGAAGGAAGCCCCTGATAGAGATGTCAGTGAAGTGCAAACCCAGTCATTTGTTTCTGGAAGAACACATTCCTGTGATCTGGCCACACAGAGTTACAGAATATGTATGTATCTGTTTGTCAAAGTATCGGTTATTCTGGCCTCACACATTCCAGCTGAGGAGGTCATTCTTAATGTAATGTTCTCATGAGGACATGATACCTGTGTTTACAGACATAATTAATTCACATGAATCTCTCTGCCAAGCTGTCTAAAAGTTTTAGGGGAATGTTGTGTTAGTCAAGATACCTTTGTAAACAGAGGCCTATTTGCATGTGAATTGAACTGAAAAGCCTGGCAGGGCCAGTCCTTTGTTTTTCTGGCAGAAAACATTCCTGTGACCTGGCCACCATTTTACTAGCCACCTAGTATCCAGAGTTACAGAAAATGCCTGTCTGTATTTGTTTACTCAATGTATCTGAATATCTGGCCTGGGTTCACTGATACCACTACAAGACACAAATGAATGGTTGATATTGATGTGAAGCTCTCAATAGTGCAGGGAAACATGGCTTAGTCTACTGCAATGATTCCCAGGTCACTCACTGATCCCAGCTGAGGTCATGGTCAATGTAATGTAATTTCAGGAGGACATCATACACATGCTTACAGACATAATTCAGTCCTATCAACCTCTATAACCAGCTGTTTAAAAATAACTTCTGTATGAGTAGGGAGACTATTGTCAACATTGGCCTATTTGCATTTGTAAACATGGGCCTATTGGTCTGTGAGCCTGGCAGGCCAGTTCTGTTTTTCTATTTCAGGCCTCTGTATTTCTTGACTGACAGAATTCAGTCAATGCCAAGCTGTTTTAAAAATTGAGTGGAATTCAAACCACTGTTTGTAAATAGAATGTTTTAAACAGAGGCCCTAATTGCATGTGGATAGGTCTGTTGTGGCCTAACCCTCTGTGTGTGTTTTTGTTTGACCCTGTCACACACATCAAGTTCATAAATAACATGAACTGAAGTTCACTGCACCAAATGAATTTCACATACTCACATAATCAAGCTGAGGTTATTTAAAATTGTTCTAAAGGTTTATGAAGCTGTTGAGCAGTTTGTGTGTCCTAGGGCAGGCAGAGTGGCCCCCCTGCAGCCCAGCCAACATCATTCACCAATCTTGGGCATGTGGCTGGCGGCAGGCCCAACTTTGGTGAATGGTCTTAACAGGCATGCAAAGAAGGCCGCCTTGGGCCCAAAAATGCAGTGATACTTGCATGTCTCACTTCAGAAGGAAGCCCCTGATAGAGATGTCAGTGAAGTGCAAACCCAGTCATTTGTTTCTGGAAGAACACATTCCTGTGATCTGGCCACACAGAGTTACAGAATATGTATGTATCTGTTTGTCAAAGTATCGGTTTTTCTGGCCTCACACATTCCAGCTGAGGAGGTCATTCTTAATGTAATGTTCTCATGAGGACATGATACCTGTGTTTAAAGACATAATTAATTCACATGAATCTCTCTGCCAAGCTGTCTAAAAGTTTTAGGGGAATGTTGTGTTAGTCAAGATACCTTTGTAAACAGAGGCCTATTTGCATGTGAATTGAACTGAAAAGCCTGGCAGGGCCAGTCCTTTGTTTTTCTGGCAGAAAACATTCCTGTGACCTGGCCACCATTTTACTAGCCACCTAGTATCCAGAGTTACAGAAAATGCCTGTCTGTATTTGTTTACTCAATGTATCTGAATATCTGGCCTGGGTTCACTGATACCACTACAAAACACAAATGAATGGTTGATATTGATGTGAAGCTCTCAATAGTGCAGGGAAACATGGCTTAGTCTACTGCAATGATTCCCAGGTCACTCACTGATCCCAGCTGAGGTCATGGTCAATGTAATGTAATTTCAGGAGGACATCATACACATGCTTACAGACATAATTCAGTCCTATCAACCTCTATAACCAGCTATTTAAAAATAACTTCTGTATGAGTAGGGAGACTATTGTCAACATGGGCCTATTTGCATTTGTAAACATGGGCCTATTGGTCTGTGAGCCTGGCAGGCCAGTTCTGTTTTTCTGTTTCAGGCCTCTGTATTTCTTGACTGAAAGAATTCAGTCAATGCCAAGCTGTTTTAAAAATTGAGTGGAATTCAAACCACTGTTTGTAAATAGAATGTTTTAAACAGAGGCCCTAATTGCATGTGGATAGGTCTGTTGTGGCCTAACTCTCTGTGTGTGTTTTTGTTTGACCCTGTCACACACATCAAGTTCATAAATAACATGAACTGAAGTTCACTGCACCAAATGAATTTCACATAATCAAGCTGAGGTTATTTAAAATTGTTCTAAAGGTTTATGAAGCTGTTGAGGACTTTGTGTGTCCTAGGGCAGGCAGAGTGGCCCCCCTGCAGCCCAGCCAACATCATTCACCAATCTTGGGCATGTGGCTGGTGGCAGGCCCAACTTTGGTGAATGGTCTTAACAGGCATGAAGAAAAGGCCGCCTTGGGCCCAAAAATGCAGTGATACTTGCATGTCTCACTTCAGAAGGAAGCCCCTGATAGAGATGTCAGTGAAGTGCAAACCCAGTCATTTGTTTCTGGAAGAACACATTCCTGTGATCTGGCCACACAGAGTTACAGAATATGTATGTATCTGTTTGTCAAAGTATCGGTTATTCTGGCCTCACACATTCCAGCTGAGGAGGTCATTCTTAATGTAATGTTCTCATGAGGACATGATACCTGTGTTTAAAGACATAATTAATTCACATGAATCTCTCTGCCAAGCTGTCTAAAAGTTTTAGGGGAATGTTGTGTTAGTCAAGATACCTTTGTAAACAGAGGCCTATTTGCATGTGAATTGAACTGAAAAGCCTGGCAGGGCCAGTCCTTTGTTTTTCTGGCAGAAAACATTCCTGTGACCTGGCCACCATTTTACTAGCCACCTAGTGTCCAGAGTTACAGAAAATGCCTGTCTGTATTTGTTTACTCAATGTATCTGAATATCTGGCCTGGGTTCACTGATACCACTACAAGACACAAATGAATGGTTGATATTGATGTGAAGCTCTCAATAGTGCAGGGAAACATGGCTTAGTCTACTGCAATGATTCCCAGGTCACTCACTGATCCCAGCTGAGGTCATGGTCAATGTAATGTAATTTCAGGAGGACATCATACACATGCTTACAGACATAATTCAGTCCTATCAACCTCTATAACCAGCTGTTTAAAAATAACTTCTGTATGAGTAGGGAGACTATTGTCAACATGGGCCTATTTGCATTTGTAAACATAGGCCTATTGGTCTGTGAGCCTGGCAGGCCAGTTCTGTTTTTCTGTTTCAGGCCTCTGTATTTCTTGACTGAAAGAATTCAGTCAATGCCAAGCTGTTTTAAAAATTGAGTGGAATTCAAACCACTGTTTGTAAATAGAATGTTTTAAACAGAGGCCCTAATTGCATGTGGATAGGTCTGTTGTGGCCTAACTCTCTGTGTGTGTTTTTGTTTGACCCTGTCACACACATCAAGTTCATAAATAACATGAACTGAAGTTCACTGCACCAAATGAATTTCACATACTCACATAATCAAGCTGAGGTTATTTAAATTTTTTCTAAAGGTTTATGAAGCTGTTGAGGACTGTGTGTCCTAGGGCAGGCAGAGTGGCCCCCCTGCAGCCCAGCCAACATCATTCACCAATCTTGGGCATGTGGCTGGCGGCAGGCCCAACTTTGGTGAATGGTCTTAACAGGCATGAAAAAAAGGCCGCAGCTAGGAATAATGGAATAGGACTCCGGTTCTATTTTGTGGGTTCTTCTTCCTCTGAACTGGGGCCATGATTAAGAGGGACGGCCGGGGGCATTCGTCAGCATCTTCAGCAGCGTTCCACCCCAGCAGCCACGGGGGCTGACATCTAAGATGACTCGCTAGAAGACTGATGGAGAGAACTCTACTATGTAGTGCCGCGCCTTCTGCTTTTGACTGTAGTCCCAGATGTCGTCCCTAGTGATCCGACTCGCCTCCATCTGGCGTTTGGCCAGCTGTAACTTTAGATATCTGAGTCTATGGGATAGGGACCGTACTCTGCATTGATCTTCACGAAAGGGTTTCCAATTATATACACCTGTTGAGCGTCAGGCTGGGAAAGTAACTTAAACAACACAAACTGTGTTTGATTTGGTAAATGTTGTCTCTTATTGCATCCACGTAACACTGCCCAAACTGTCAGGACATTGCCTTAACACAGCAGTACAGCTCTCCCAGAACATTCCAGAGGTTCCAGGCTCCACGACCATCTGTTGTTTCACGTTCAACTTTTCGTTTTTTTCCAGCAAATGTTTATGTCAGACCAGAAAGAACAGTGTTCAATGGATCTGCTCCCGTTCCAGATCCAGTTTTGATTTGTGTGTTTTGATTTCAGACTGGTCCTTTCATTTCTTTCGTTGGCACAGTACAAAGTGTTCTGGCCGTTTAAGATTCCGACTTCTGCCTGTAAATATGTTCGTTTTTGGTAGATATACTTGTTTAAGATGAGTCCTATCAAACTCAA
>NW_025813820.1:67500-72500 GCF_021917145.1 Hypomesus transpacificus | reverse complement strand
TGGCTGGTGCAGACGGGGCCTCGAGCCTAGCACGGGTTCGGGGCGCATATCATCGTGAGCGTACAGGTCTCTAGTTCATGTCTGTGAAATATGAAGCTGTGGAGGAGTGTGTGTGTCCTAGGGCAGGCACGGAGGCCCTGCGGCCCAGCCAACATCATTCACCATTCCTGGGCATGTTGCATGGCCCATACCCAGCTTTGGTGAATGGTCTCCATAAAGGCCTTCAATAAAGGCCACTTTTGGCCAGGCTGCCTTGGGCCCAAAAATGCAGTGACATTTACATATGTCACATCAAACTGAAGCTCATGACTAGCAGTGTGCAGAAAGTGTTGAGACATTCTCATGGGACACTTACTTTTAGAGAAATAAATCATTTAATGAGCCTGGTTTTTTCAGCAGCAATGACAGGGCTGACCTATTCTGGCTGGTGCAGACGGGGCCTCGAGCCTAGCACGGGTTCGGGGCGCATATCATCGTGAGCGTACAGGTCTCTAGTTCATGTCTGTGAAATATGAAGCTGTGGAGGAGTGTGTGTGTCCTATGGCAGGCACGGAGGCCCTGCGGCCCAGCCAACATCATTCACCATTCCTGGGCATGTTGCATGGCCCATACCCAGCTTTGGTGAATGGTCTCCATAAAGGCCTTCAAAAAAGGCCACTTTTGGCCAGGCTGCCTTGGGCCCAAAAATGCAGTTACATTTACATATGTCACATCAAACTGAAGCTCATGACTAGCAGTGTGCAGAAAGTGTTGAGACATTCTCATGGGACACTTACTTTTAGAGAAATAAATCATTTAGTGAGCCTGGTTTTTTCAGCAGCCATGACAGGGCTGACCTATTGTGGCTGGTGCAGACAGGGCCTCGAGCCTAGCACGGGTTCGGGGCGCATATCATCGTGAGCGTACAGGTCTCTAGTTCATGTCTGTGAAATTTGAAGCTGTGGAGGAGTGTGTGTGTCCTAGGGCAGGCACGGAGGCCCTGCGGCCCAGCCAACATCATTCACCATTCCTGGGCATGTTGCATGGCCCATACCCAGCTTTGGTGAATGGTCTCCATAAAGGCCTTCAAAAAAGGCCACTTTTGGCCAGGCTGCCTTGGGCCCAAAAATGCAGTGACATTTGCATATGTCACATCAAACTGAAGCTCATGACTAGCAGTGTACAGAAAGTGTTGAGACATTCTCATGGGACACTTACTTTTAGAGAAATAAATCATTTAATGAGCCTGGTTTTTTCAGCAGCCATGACAGGGCTGACCTATTCTGGCTGGTGCAGACGGGGCCTCGAGCCTAGCACGGGTTCGGGGCACATATCATCGTGAGCGTACAGGTCTCTAGTTCATGTCTGTGAAATATGAAGCTGTGGAGGAGTGTGTGTGTCCTAGGGCAGGCACGGAGGCCCTGCGGCCCAGCCAACATCATTCACCATTCCTGGGCATGTTGCATGGCCCATACCCAGCTTTGGTGAATGGTCTCCATAAAGGCCTTCAATAAAGGCCACTTTTGGCCAGGCTGCCTTTGGCCCAAAAATGCAGTTACATTTACATATGTCACATCAAACTGAAGCTCATGACTAGCAGTGTGCAGAAAGTGTTGAGACATTCTCATGGGACACTTACTTTTAGAGAAATAAATCATTTAATGAGCCTGGTTTTTTCAGCAGCCATGACAGGGCTGACCTATTCTGGCTGGTGCAGACGGGGCCTCGAGCCTAGCACGGGTTCGGGGCGCATATCATCGTGAGCGTACAGGTCTCTAGTTCATGTCTGTGAAATATGAAGCTGTGGAGGAGTGTGTGTGTCCTATGGCAGGCACGGAGGCCCTGCGGCCCAGCCAACATCATTCACCATTCCTGGGCATGTTGCATGGCCCATACCCAGCTTTGGTGAATGGTCTCCATAAAGGCCTTCAATAAAGGCCACTTTTGGCCAGGCTGCCTTGGGCCCAAAAATGCAGTGACATTTGCATATGTCACATCAAACTGAAGCTCATGACTAGCAGTGTACAGAAAGTGTTGAGACATTCTCATGGGACACTTACTTTTAGAGAAATAAATCATTTAGTGAGCCTGGTTTTTTCAGCAGCCATGACAGGGCTGACCTATTGTGGCTGGTGCAGACGGGGCCTCGAGCCTAGCACGGGTTCGGGGCGCATATCATCGTGAGCGCACAGGTCTCTAGTTCATGTCTGTGAAATATGAAGCTGTGGAGGAGTGTGTGTGTCCTAGGGCAGGCACGGAGGCCCTGCGGCCCAGCCAACATCATTCACCATTCCTGGGCATGTTGCATGGCCCATACCCAGCTTTGGTGAATGGTCTCCATAAAGGCCTTCAAAAAAGGCCACTTTTGGCCAGGCTGCCTTGGGCCCAAAAATGCAGTGACATTTGCATATGTCACATCAAACTGAAGCTCATGACTAGCAGTGTACAGAAAGTGTTGAGACATTCTCATGGGACACTTACTTTTAGAGAAATAAATCATTTAATGAGCCTGGTTTTTTCAGCAGCCATGACAGGGCTGACCTATTCTGGCTGGTGCAGACGGGGCCTCGAGCCTAGCACGGGTTCGGGGCGCATATCATCGTGAGCGTACAGGTCTCTAGTTCATGTCTGTGAAATATGAAGCTGTGGAGGAGTGTGTGTGTCCTAGGGCAGGCACGGAGGCCCTGCGGCCCAGCCAACATCATTCACCATTCCTGGGCATGTTGCATGGCCCATACCCAGCTTTGGTGAATGGTCTCCATAAAGGCCTTCAATAAAGGCCACTTTTGGCCAGGCTGCCTTTGGCCCAAAAATGCAGTTACATTTACATATGTCACATCAAACTGAAGCTCATGACTAGCAGTGTGCAGAAAGTGTTGAGACATTCTCATGGGACACTTACTTTTAGAGAAATAAATCATGTAGTGAGCCTGGTTTTTTCAGCAGCCATGACAGGGCTGACCTATTGTGGCTGGTGCAGACAGGGCCTCGAGCCTAGCACGGGTTCGGGGCGCATATCATCGTGAGCGTACAGGTCTCTAGTTCATGTCTGTGAAATATGAAGCTGTGGAGGAGTGTGTGTGTCCTAGGGCAGGCACGGAGGCACGGAGGCCCAGCCAACATCATTCACCATTCCTGGGCATGTTGCATGGCCCATACCCAGCTTTGGTGAATGGTCTCCATAAAGGCCTTCAATAAAGGCCACTTTTGGCCAGGCTGCCTTGGGCCCAAAAATGCAGTGACATTTACATATGTCACATCAAACTGAAGCTCATGACTAGCAGTGTGCAGAAAGTGTTGAGACATTCTCATGGGACACTTACTTTTAGAGAAATAAATCATTTAATGAGCCTGGTTTTTTCAGCAGCCATGACAGGGCTGACCTATTCTGGCTGGTGCAGACGGGGCCTCGAGCCTAGCACGGGTTCGGGGCGCATATCATCGTGAGCGTACAGGTCTCTAGTTCATGTCTGTGAAATATGAAGCTGTGGAGGAGTGTGTGTGTCCTATGGCAGGCACGGAGGCCCTGCGGCCCAGCCAACATCATTCACCATTCCTGGGCATGTTGCATGGCCCATACCCAGCTTTGGTGAATGGTCTCCATAAAGGCCTTCAATAAAGGCCACTTTTGGCCAGGCTGCCTTGGGCCCAAAAATGCAGTGACATTTACATATGTCACATCAAACTGAAGCTCATGACTAGCAGTGTGCAGAAAGTGTTGAGACATTCTCATGGGACACTTACTTTTAGAGAAATAAATCATTTAATGAGCCTGGTTTTTTCAGCAGCCATGACAGGGCTGACCTATTCTGGCTGGTGCAGACGGGGCCTCGAGCCTAGCACGGGTTCGGGGCGCATATCATCGTGAGCGTACAGGTCTCTAGTTCATGTCTGTGAAATATGAAGCTGTGGAGGAGTGTGTGTGTCCTAGGGCAGGCACGGAGGCACGGAGGCCCAGCCAACATCATTCACCATTCCTGGGCATGTTGCATGGCCCATACCCAGCTTTGGTGAATGGTCTCCATAAAGGCCTTCAATAAAGGCCACTTTTGGCCAGGCTGCCTTGGGCCCAAAAATGCAGTGACATTTACATATGTCACATCAAACTGAAGCTCATGACTAGCAGTGTGCAGAAAGTGTTGAGACATTCTCATGGGACACTTACTTTTAGAGAAATAAATCATTTAATGAGCCTGGTTTTTTCAGCAGCCATGACAGGGCTGACCTATTCTGGCTGGTGCAGACGGGGCCTCGAGCCTAGTACGGGTTCGGGGCGCATATCATCGTGAGCGTACAGGTCTCTAGTTCATGTCTGTGAAATATGAAGCTGTGGAGGAGTGTGTGTGTCCTATGGCAGGCACGGAGGCCCTGCGGCCCAGCCAACATCATTCACCATTCCTGGGCATGTTGCATGGCCCATACCCAGCTTTGGTGAATGGTCTCCATAAAGGCCTTCAATAAAGGCCACTTTTGGCCAGGCTGCCTTTGGCCCAAAAATGCAGTTACATTTACATATGTCACATCAAACTGAAGCTCATGACTAGCAGTGTGCAGAAAGTGTTGAGACATTCTCATGGGACACTTACTTTTAGAGAAATAAATCATTTAATGAGCCTGGTTTTTTCAGCAGCCATGACAGGGCTGACCTATTCTGGCTGGTGCAGACGGGGCCTCGAGCCTAGCACGGGTTCGGGGCACATGTCATGGTTACCGTACTGGTCTTGAGGGTGTGTGACCTAATTCTGGGGATTGTGGCATGTTCTGGGGCCATTTTGTGAGGTGCAAAGCAAAGGGCATTTGCCAACTCATTTTGCTCATCCCCCCATTGAAATGAATGGGAGATCGACCCGGCTTCTGGCTAGCGCAGACGGGCCCTTGAACCTTCCAGTGCGTCAAGCCATATATCATTGTGATCGTACAGGTCTGTAGTCTGTGTGACCTAATTTTGGGGGTTCTGGCATGTTCTGGGACCATGCTATACGTTTAAGAGCAAACCGGGGTTCCCCCTCTTTTTTTGGTTC
>NW_025813820.1:60000-62500 GCF_021917145.1 Hypomesus transpacificus | reverse complement strand
AGGTGAAAAAGGGTAAAATTCGCCGTTTCTCGCCCGAGCGTGGGATTTGGCTGGGGACACTTTTATAATTCAAGTTGGAGGCTGGGGCAGCGGGTAGTGTGTTTTTTCTCCCCGGAAAAGGTGTACTTTTTTCGGGGGAGACGTTTGAAATATTCGCGGGCCTCCCGTTTTCGTTCTGCCCCATGGATTTGAACGGGGACAATTTTCCCATATAAGTTGGAGGCGGGGGCAGCGTGCACTGTGGTCGTTTCACCCGGAAACGGTGTTCCCGACTCGGTAGAAGCGTTTGAAATCTTGTTTCGTTCCGTGCGTTTCCCGCGCGCGTGCACGCCCGGGGGTCTCTCATGGGCCTTCTTCCCCCGGTCCATACCTATCCAAAAAGTCTTCCCCCGAGTCTCTGAGTGCCCGCAAAGTGGAGATGCCTCCACACGAGTCTCAAATTCCTTCCACTTTTGCCGACTGAAAGTGTGCTTGACTTTTTGAATGCTTTGGAGGTGTAAAATTCACAGTTATTCACCCGAACGTGGGATTTGGCTGGGGACACTTTTATAATTCAAGTTGGAGGCTGGGGCAGCGCGGAGAGTGTTTATCTTCCCCGGAAAAGGTGTACTTTTTTCGGGGGAGACGTTTGAAATATTCGCGGGCCTCCCGTTTTCGTTCTGCCCCATGGATTTGAACGGGGACAATTTTCCCATATAAGTTGGAGGCGGGGGCAGCGTGCACTGTGGTCGTTTCACCCGGAAACGGTGTTCCCGACTCGGTAGAAGCGTTTGAAATCTTGTTTCGTTCCGTGCGTTTCCCGCGCGCGTGCACGCCCGGGGGTCTCTCATGGGCCTTCTTCCCCCGGTCCATACCTATCCAAAAAGTCTTCCCCCGAGTCTCTGAGTGCCCGCAAAGTGGAGATGCCTCTACACAAGTCTCAATTCCTTCCACTTTTGCAGACTGAAAGTGTGCTTGACTTATTGAATGCTGGCAAGATAATAAATTCACAGTTATTCAACGGAACATGGGATTTGGCTGGGGACTCTTTTATTATTCCAGTTAGACCCGGGGGCACGGAGGGGAGTGTTTATTTTCCCCTGAAAAGGTGTACTTATTTCAGGGGAGACGTTTGAACTTTTGTTTCGTTCCGTGCGTCTCCCACGCGCGTGCACGCCCTTGGGTCTCTCCTTTTCCTTCATCCCCCGGGCCATACCTATCCAACGAGCCCTCCCTCGACTCGCTGAGTGCCCGCAAAGCCGAGTTAGGTCAGCGCAGAGCTATTTTGGCCTGCCTCCAAAGCCCCAAAATGACACACGGGCCTGCGCCTTGAAAATTCACAGTTACTCGCCCGAACGTGGGATCTTCTCCAAACGTGATTTATTATTTAAGTCAGAGCCTGGGGCAGATAGGAGGGTGGTTTTTCTCCCCGAAAAAAGAGTTTCGTGCCCGAGTGGGGACGTTCGAAATTTTCGTCGGCCTCCCGTTTCCGTTCTAGCCCACGCATTTACACGGGGACTCTTTGACTGTTCAAGTTGGACTCTGGGGCAGCGAGAAATGTCTTCTTTCCCCCCGAAAAAAGTGTCCCCATTTCGGGAGAGCCGTTTGAAATTTTGTTTCGTTCCGTGCGTCTCCCACGCGCGTGCACGCCCGGGGGTCTCTCCTTTTCCTTCATCCCCCGGGCCATACCTATCCAACGAGCCCTCCCTCGACTCGCTGAGTGCCCGCAAAGCCGAGTTAAGTCAGCGCAGAGCTATTTTGGCCTGCCTCCAAAGCCCCAAAATGACACACGGGCCTGCGCCTTGAAAATTCACAGTTACTCGCCCGAACGTGGGATCTTCTCCAAACGTGATTTATTATTTAAGTCAGAGCCTGGGGCAGACAGGAGGGTGGTTTTCTTCCCTTATCAAAGAGTTTCATGCCCAAGTAGGGACGTTTGAAATTTTTGTCATGCCCGCGTAGGGCCTTTTCACGTTTTATTTCTTCTCCCGTTTCCGTTCTGTGCCACCAATTTCAACGGGGATCATTTTGTCAGCTGAGTTAGAGTGTGAGGAAAACGATCAAACAGCTTTTCTCTTCATTTCGACCACATCCAACTTTTTAGCACCGATTTAGAAATTTAGACATTTTATTTCGCTAATAACTTTCGTTTGGTACCACCCATCTGGCCCCGGATGACTTTGTTATTCAAGTTGGAGTGCTGAGCACCTTGCTCAATCGTTATTTCCCCCACTTTCACCCGTTTTCGAGTCGGCAACTCTGTTTGAAGTTTTGTTTCGGTTCCTGTGTCGCGCACGCGCACGTGCGCAAAAGTTGCACACCGGGGTTTTGTTGCCCCGGGTCTTACCTATCCAACGAGCCTTTATTCACAAAAATCGGTTGAACGGCACCGGAGATAACCGTGTTTGACCGTTTTCCCAGCCTTTTCAGCAGTCTCCCAGCTTCGAGATTACAAACTTTACATGGTCGCGGGCCCCAGTCCACCAGACGACCATCGGCGTGATTTCAGAAACCTGGTTTT
>NW_025813820.1:0-50000 GCF_021917145.1 Hypomesus transpacificus | reverse complement strand
AGTCAATGGGCGGATCACCAGAGGCACAAACTTTTAAGCCTCCAAAACCTAAGTCCAACTTGAATGGGAGTCAATGGGCGGATCACCAGAGGCACAAACTTTTAAGCCTCCAAAACCTAAGTCCAACTTGAATGGGAGTCAATGGGCGGATCACCAGAGGCACAAACTTTTAAGCCTCCAAAACCTAAGTCCAACTTGAATGGGAGTCAATGGGCGGATCACCAGAGGCACAAACTTTTAAGCCTCCAAAACCTAAGTCCAACTTGAATGGGAGTCAATGGGCGGATCACCAGAGGCACAAACTTTTAAGCCTCCAAAACCTAAGTCCAACTTGAATGGGAGTCAATGGGCGGATCACCAGAGGCACAAACTTTTAAGCCTCCAAAACCTAAGTCCAACTTGAATGGGAGTCAATGGGCGGATCACCAGAGGCACAAAATTTTAAGCCTTCAAAACCTAAGTCCATTTTGAATGGAAGTCAATGGGCGGATGCCCAGAGGCACAAACTTTTAAGCCTCCAAAACCTAAGTCCAACTTGAATGGGAGTCAATGGGCGGATCACCAGAGGCACAAAATTTTAAGCCTTCAAAACCTAAGTCCATTTTGAATGGAAGTCAATGGGCGGATGCCCAGAGGCACAAAATTTTAAGCCTTCAAAACCTAAGTCCATTTTGAATGGAAGTCAATGGGCGGATGCCCAGAGGCACAAACTTTTAAGCCTTCAAAACCTAAGTCCAACTTGAATGGGAGTCAATGGGAGGATGACCAGGGGCACAATTTTTCAATTGGATGACCAGGGGCACATATTTTTTAAAGTTGCATTTAATGGGTTTTAACACAGGGGGTGGGCTTAATAGTGGGTGCACAGGGCCCCCCGGTGAATGGGTGATGGGGGACACCCCCCCCCGGAGGTGTGCAGTCCCCCCTTGGAGAGGGGGTCCCCGGGGAGGCCGGGAGGGTGTGGGGGGGTCCCCTTGGATCCCAAAAGTGGGTGTGCAGGGTGCGGCCGGAGTGGGGGTCCCTTGGGAGCCCGGGGATGGGTGCCCGGGGACGTCCCGGAGTGGTGGTCCCCTGGGAGGCCGGGGATGACCGTGTGAGGGTGCGCTGGAGGTGTGGAAAGGTGAAAAAGGGTAAAATTCGCCGTTTCTCGCCCGAGCGTGGGATTTGGCTGGGGACACTTTTATAATTCAAGTTGGAGGCTGGGGCAGCGGGTAGTGTGTTTTTTCTCCCCGGAAAAGGTGTACTTTTTTCGGGGGAGACGTTTGAAATATTCGCGGGCCTCCCGTTTTCGTTCTGCCCCATGGATTTGAACGGGGACAATTTTCCCATATAAGTTGGAGGCGGGGGCAGCGTGCACTGTGGTCGTTTCACCCGGAAACGGTGTTCCCGACTCGGTAGAAGCGTTTGAAATCTTGTTTCGTTCCGTGCGTTTCCCGCGCGCGTGCACGCCCGGGGGTCTCTCATGGGCCTTCTTCCCCCGGTCCATACCTATCCAAAAAGTCTTCCCCCGAGTCTCTGAGTGCCCGCAAAGTGGAGATGCCTCCACACGAGTCTCAAATTCCTTCCACTTTTGCCGACTGAAAGTGTGCTTGACTTTTTGAATGCTTTGGAGGTGTAAAATTCACAGTTATTCACCCGAACGTGGGATTTGGCTGGGGACACTTTTATAATTCAAGTTGGAGGCTGGGGCAGCGCGGAGAGTGTTTATCTTCCCCGGAAAAGGTGTACTTTTTTCGGGGGAGACGTTTGAAATATTCGCGGGCCTCCCGTTTTCGTTCTGCCCCATGGATTTGAACGGGGACAATTTTCCCATATAAGTTGGAGGCGGGGGCAGCGTGCACTGTGGTCGTTTCACCCGGAAACGGTGTTCCCGACTCGGTAGAAGCGTTTGAAATCTTGTTTCGTTCCGTGCGTTTCCCGCGCGCGTGCACGCCCGGGGGTCTCTCATGGGCCTTCTTCCCCCGGTCCATACCTATCCAAAAAGTCTTCCCCCGAGTCTCTGAGTGCCCGCAAAGTGGAGATGCCTCTACACAAGTCTCAATTCCTTCCACTTTTGCAGACTGAAAGTGTGCTTGACTTATTGAATGCTGGCAAGATAATAAATTCACAGTTATTCAACGGAACATGGGATTTGGCTGGGGACTCTTTTATTATTCCAGTTAGACCCGGGGGCACGGAGGGGAGTGTTTATTTTCCCCTGAAAAGGTGTACTTATTTCAGGGGAGACGTTTGAACTTTTGTTTCGTTCCGTGCGTCTCCCACGCGCGTGCACGCCCTTGGGTCTCTCCTTTTCCTTCATCCCCCGGGCCATACCTATCCAACGAGCCCTCCCTCGACTCGCTGAGTGCCCGCAAAGCCGAGTTAGGTCAGCGCAGAGCTATTTTGGCCTGCCTCCAAAGCCCCAAAATGACACACGGGCCTGCGCCTTGAAAATTCACAGTTACTCGCCCGAACGTGGGATCTTCTCCAAACGTGATTTATTATTTAAGTCAGAGCCTGGGGCAGATAGGAGGGTGGTTTTTCTCCCCGAAAAAAGAGTTTCGTGCCCGAGTGGGGACGTTCGAAATTTTCGTCGGCCTCCCGTTTCCGTTCTAGCCCACGCATTTACACGGGGACTCTTTGACTGTTCAAGTTGGACTCTGGGGCAGCGAGAAATGTCTTCTTTCCCCCCGAAAAAAGTGTCCCCATTTCGGGAGAGCCGTTTGAAATTTTGTTTCGTTCCGTGCGTCTCCCACGCGCGTGCACGCCCGGGGGTCTCTCCTTTTCCTTCATCCCCCGGGCCATACCTATCCAACGAGCCCTCCCTCGACTCGCTGAGTGCCCGCAAAGCCGAGTTAAGTCAGCGCAGAGCTATTTTGGCCTGCCTCCAAAGCCCCAAAATGACACACGGGCCTGCGCCTTGAAAATTCACAGTTACTCGCCCGAACGTGGGATCTTCTCCAAACGTGATTTATTATTTAAGTCAGAGCCTGGGGCAGACAGGAGGGTGGTTTTCTTCCCTTATCAAAGAGTTTCATGCCCAAGTAGGGACGTTTGAAATTTTTGTCATGCCCGCGTAGGGCCTTTTCACGTTTTATTTCTTCTCCCGTTTCCGTTCTGTGCCACCAATTTCAACGGGGATCATTTTGTCAGCTGAGTTAGAGTGTGAGGAAAACGATCAAACAGCTTTTCTCTTCATTTCGACCACATCCAACTTTTTAGCACCGATTTAGAAATTTAGACATTTTATTTCGCTAATAACTTTCGTTTGGTACCACCCATCTGGCCCCGGATGACTTTGTTATTCAAGTTGGAGTGCTGAGCACCTTGCTCAATCGTTATTTCCCCCACTTTCACCCGTTTTCGAGTCGGCAACTCTGTTTGAAGTTTTGTTTCGGTTCCTGTGTCGCGCACGCGCACGTGCGCAAAAGTTGCACACCGGGGTTTTGTTGCCCCGGGTCTTACCTATCCAACGAGCCTTTATTCACAAAAATCGGTTGAACGGCACCGGAGATAACCGTGTTTGACCGTTTTCCCAGCCTTTTCAGCAGTCTCCCAGCTTCGAGATTACAAACTTTACATGGTCGCGGGCCCCAGTCCACCAGACGACCATCGGCGCGGTTTCAGAAACCTGGTTTTCAGAGACCTGAAAGAACCAGAGGGTCTGCCCAGGACCCAGTGCCCGCCCAAGAGGCACCCCGGTCGGATACCCCCCGGACCCCGAGAGGCCTGGAGGTCAACCATGGACTCAAACATCCAGCAGAGGGTCTGCCCAGGACCCCGTGCCCGCCCAAGAGGCACCCCGGTCGGATACCCCCGCACCCTGGCGACCCCTGGAGGTCAAACATGGACTCAAACATCCAGCAGGGGTTCTGCCCAGGACCCCGTGCCCACCCAAGAGGCACCCCGGTCGGATACCCCCCGGACCCCGAGAGGCCTGGAGGTCAACCATGGACTCAAACATCCAGCAGGGGGTCTGCCCAGGACCCAGTGCCCGCCCAAGAGGCACCCCGGTCGGATACCCCCGCACCCTGGCGACCCCTGGAGGTCAACCATGGACTCAAACATCCAGCAGGGGGTTTGCCCAGGACCCCCAGGACCCCGTGCCCGCCCAAGAGGCACCCCGGTCGGATACCCCCGCACCCCGAGACCCCTGGAGGTCAAACATGGACTCAAACATCCAGCAGAGGGTCTGCCCAGGACCCAGTGCCCGCCCAAGAGGCACCCCGGTCGAATACCCCCGCACCCTGGCGACCCCTGGAGGTCAAACATGGACTCAAACATCCAGCAGAGGGTCTGCCCAGGACCCAGTGCCCGCCCAAGAGGCACCCCGGTCGGATACCCCCGCACCCCGAGACCCCTGGAGGTCAACCATGGACTCAAACATCCAGCAGAGGGTCTGCCCAGGACCCAGTGCCCGCCCAAGAGGCACCCCGGTCGGATACCCCCGCACCCCGAGACCCCTGGAGGTCAAACATGGACTCAAACATCCAGCAGAGGGTCTGCCCAGGACCCAGTGCCCGCCCAAGAGGCACCCCGGTCGGATACCCCCGCACCCCGAGACCCCTGGAGGTCAAACATGGACTCAAACATCCAGCAGAGGGTCTGCCCAGGACCCAGTGCCCGCCCAAGAGGCACCCCGGTCGGATACCCCCGCACCCTGGCGACCCCTGGAGGTAAAACATGGACTCAAACATCCAGCAGATGGCAGCCTACCCTCTAAAACCAAAGGTCAGTTTCCCCCTCTCCCTCACCTGATCCTCAACTGAGCCGTGGATGTGTGAATAACCGCCGTGGCAGATGGCAATGGAAATGGGTGACCGGGGTTCGTACCCCAGAGGCGTCTTACTTTCCCCAATCTAATTTCGGGGGAACACTTTATAAAACGGCTGAGTAGCCCACTCTCTTAGGCTTTTAACCCCGGTGAATAATATGGGGTGGACGCCGTGGACGCGTGACGTAGGCCCGGGTGTTTGGAGCGTCCAATTAAACCCGGCTTAGGGCTAGGGCGCACGTCCACTTTGAGGGAGAGGAGTGGCCGATGTGAGATGTGTATGCTCGGGCTTTGAAACCCACGTAAACACGAGACGAAATTCATTCAAATGGTTCTTTTATTCAAACATTTGGACCACACAGCAAAGCAGCGATGTTTTTGCGGGCCTGAACATGCCCAAGAGGTGTCCCAATGCGGACATAAAACCTCTCTTCGGTAACAGCAGAATGGCACATATGGTGAGCTATCAAATTTCGTTCCGACCCGCTCATGTGGGTCCAATTTAATGTGCTTATGGAATGGCGTAAGTGATGCAGGGTGATGCCTTGGTGGCCCAAGCTATGCATCAACTTCCGGACGTTTGTGGATAGCCCATTCATGCAAGATCCGCTGCGGGAAAAGAACAGTCTCTGGTCGGTGTTCCGAGGGTAACCGGGAAGCTTGGTGGATGCCTCTACAAAGCGAGAGAGCCATCCATGCTCTTCCCCCGTGAGAGCTAAGACGGCAGGGCCATGATATTGCGCCGTCTTGTGCTCCGGCACTGAAACAAGAAACATATCCTCCAGGCGCTCGGCGGAGGCAAAGTTGTCGCGGGTCATCTCCAAGAAAACCCCGCGCCTGGCGCCGTTGAATATTGTAACCTGCAGGATGATGGCAGCTGCAGCCCTGTTAGCGTTCCGATGCGTAGCAGCCCTCTCCAAAGCCAGCAGTAGCTCGGGTATGCACCTATCCAAATCGGTGCCAATGGCACGGATCTCCTCACTCCTTAGCAGGCCCGTCTGCTGGGAATGGGTGATGGTCAGCCGGTGTCTACGAACGTTGACACGGTTGTCTCTTGAAAGCTTGCTCAATTTCATGAGCATGGGACGGAGGACCTTTTTCGAAACGGCAAGGCCGGTCGGCTTATAATCTTTAACCCACTTCACAAACGCAGTAACGTCACAGAGGTACGATTTGAGGGTACTCGCCTTCAGACCTCGGGTGCACAGGTCGCTGTACCAACTTTGAACTGCTTCTGGTTCTTCAAAGTTCTTAATTTGACCCATAAAGTCTATGATTCGATTAACGGTGCTTTTGACGTTTTCCATCTGTCTTTTCGAAGCTTGCGGGATCACCAGGTAAGCGTGGTAAGCGCTCACAATGGTCCCAGTGTCTGTGTCTTCGTCGGTTGAGCTGCAGCTGGAACTGGGGCTGGAACTGGACATGTTCTGGTGGGTCTCCGGACCGGTGGGTACAGCGTTGTGGGTATTTGAGCACCCCGGCTTGAGGTGTTGATCGTCCTCGGCGGCATCCTTGGATGTCAGTCCTCTGTAAGCATTGTCGTAATCGTGGGTGCCAACTTTCAATTTGTGCACCTTTGTAAGATGTCTGTCTAGTCGGGCGAAAGGTTTCCCAGAGCAGAGAATGCAGGGTTTCACTACCTTCTTCCTTGAAACGTCCATGATGTGCGGCAAGCATTGAGGTCGGTCGGCATCAATCAAGGCATAATTGCCGATTGGCAGGAAGGTGTTTTCCATGGGAAGCGTGTACTGGGCGGGGACAGTGTTGATCCATGGTAGGGGAGTCAATGGAGGGACGCCGAGAGGCAAGGAGTGGTACTTCCCCAAAAACCAAAGCCCACAAACAGTCACCCTCCTGTGGACTCAAAAGGGATGACATGTCGGTGAAAACAACCAAAACCTAAGTCCATTTTGAATGGGAGTCAATGGGCGGAGTACCAGAGGCACAAACTTTTAAGCCTCCAAAACCTAAGTCCATTTTGAATGGAAGTCAATGGGCGGATGCCCAGGTGCACAAAATTCTAAGCCTTCAAAACCTAAGTCCATTTTGAATGGAAGTCAATGGGCGGATGCCCAGGTGCACAAAATTCTAAGCCTTCAAAACCTAAGTCCATTTTGAATGGAAGTCAATGGGCGGATGCCCAGGTGCACAAAATTCTAAGCCTTCAAAACCTAAGTCCATTTTGAATGGAAGTCAATGGGCGGATGCCCAGGTGCACAAAATTCTAAGCCTTCAAAACCTAAGTCCATTTTGAATGGAAGTCAATTGGATGACCAGGGGCACATATTTCTTAAAGTTGCATTTAATGGGTTTTAACACAGGGGGTGGGCTTAATAGTGGGTGCACAGGGCCCCCCGGTGAATGGGTGATGGGGGACACCCCCCCCGGAGGTGTGCAGTCCCCCCTTGGAGAGGGGGTCCCCGGGGAGGCCGGGAGGGTGTGGGGGGGTCCCCTTGGATCCCAAAAGTGGGTGTGCAGGGTGCGGCCGGAGTGGGGGTCCCTTGGGAGCCCGGGGATGGGTGCCCGGGGACGTCCCGGAGTGGTGGTCCCCTGGGAGGCCGGGGATGACCGTGTGAGGGTGCGCTGGAGGTGTGGAAAGGTGAAAAAGGGTAAAATTCGCCGTTTCTCGCCCGAGCGTGGGATTTGGCTGGGGACACTTTTATAATTCAAGTTGGAGGCTGGGGCAGCGGGTAGTGTGTTTTTTCTCCCCGGAAAAGGTGTACTTTTTTCGGGGGAGACGTTTGAAATATTCGTGGGCCTCCCGTTTTCGTTCTGCCCCATGGATTTGAACGGGGACAATTTTCCCATATAAGTTGGAGGCGGGGGCAGCGTGCACTGTGGTCATTTCACCCGGAAAACGTGTTCCCGACTCGGTAGAAGCGTTTGAAATCTTGTTTCGTTCCGTGCGTTTCCCGCGCGCGTGCACGCCCGGGGGTCTCTCATGGGCCTTCTTCCCCCGGTCCATACCTATCCAAAAAGTCTTCCCCCGAGTCTCTGAGTGCCCGCAAAGTGGAGATGCCTCCACACGAGTCTCAAATTCCTTCCACTTTTGCCGACTGAAAGTGTGCTTGACTTTTTGAATGCTTTGGAGGTGTAAAATTCACAGTTATTCACCCGAACGTGGGATTTGGCTGGGGACACTTTTAAAATTCAAGTTAGACCCGGGGGGAGCGCGGAGAGTGTTTATCTTCCCCGGAAAAGGTGTACTTTTTTCGGGGGAGACGTTTGAAATATTCGTGGGCCTCCCGTTTTCGTTCTGCCCCATGGATTTGAACGGGGACAATTTTACCATATAAGTTGGAGGCGGGGGCAGCGTGCACTGTGGTCATTTCACCCGGAAAACGTGTTCCCGACTCGGTAGAAGCGTTTGAAATCTTGTTTTGTTCCGTGCGTCTCCCGCGCGCGTGCACGCCCGGGGGTCTCTCCTCGGCCTTCTTCCCCCGGTCCATACCTATCCAAAAAGTCTTCCCCCGAGTCTCTGAGTGCCCGCAAAGTGGAGATGCCTCCACACGAGTCTCAAATTCCTTCCACTTTTGCCGACTGAAAGTATGCTTGACTTTTTGAATGCTTTGGAGGTGTAAAATTCACAGTTATTCACCCGAACATGGGATTTGGCTGGGGACACTTTTAAAATTCAAGTTAGACCCGGGGGGAGCGCGGAGAGTGTTTATCTTCCCCGGAAAAGGTGTACTTTTTTTGGGGGAGACGTTTGAAATATTCGTCGGCCTCCCGTGTCCGTTGTGTCCCATGGATCTCGACGGGGACAATTTTCCAATTTAAGTTAGAGGCGGGGGCAGTGGGGAATTTGTTTTCTTTCCCCGGAAAAGGTGTACTTTTTTCGGGGGAGAAGTTTGGAATATTCGTCGGCCTCCCGTGTCCGTTGTGTCCCATGGATCTCGACGGGGACAATTTTCCCATTTAAGTTGGAGGCGGGGGCAGCGTGCACTGTGGTCATTTCACCCGGAAAACGTGTTCCCGACTCGGTAGAAGCGTTTGAAATCTTGTTTTGTTCCGTGCGTCTCCCGCGCGCGTGCACGCCCGGGGGTCTCTCCTCGGCCTTCTTCCCCCGGTCCATACCTATCCAAAAAGTCTTCCCCCGAGTCTCTGAGTGCCCGCAAAGTGGAGATGCCTCTACACAAGTCTCAATTCCTTCCACTTTTGCAGACTGAAAGTGTGCTTGACTTATTGAATGCTGGCAAGATAATAAATTCACAGTTATTCAACGGAACATGGGATTTGGCTGGGGACTCTTTTATTATTCCAGTTAGACCCGGGGGCACGGAGGGGAGTGTTTATTTTCCCCTGAAAAGGTGTACTTATTTCAGGGGAGACGTTTGAAGTTTTGTTTCGGTTCCTGTGTCGCGCACGCGCACGTGCGCAAAAGTTGCACACCGGGGTTTTGTTGCCCCGGATCTTACCTATCCAACGAGCCTTTATTCACAAAAATCGGTTGAACGGCACCGGAGATAACCGTGTTTGACCGTTTTCCCAGCCTTTTCAGCAGTCTCCCAGCTTCGAGATTACAAACTTTACATGGTCGCGGGCCCCAGTCCACCAGACGACCATCGGCGCGGTTTCAGAAACCTGGTTTTCAGAGACCTGAAAGAACCAGAGGGTCTGCCCAGGACCCAGTGCCCGCCCAAGAGGCACCCCGGTCGGATACCCCCCGGACCCCGAGAGGCCTGGAGGTCAACCATGGACTCAAACATCCAGCAGAGGGTCTGCCCAGGACCCCGTGCCCGCCCAAGAGGCACCCCGGTCGGATACCCCCGCACCCTGGCGACCCCTGGAGGTCAAACATGGACTCAAACATCCAGCAGGGGTTCTGCCCAGGACCCCGTGCCCACCCAAGAGGCACCCCGGTCGGATACCCCCCGGACCCCGAGACCCCTGGAGGTCAAACATGGACTCAAACATCCAGCAGAGGGTCTGCCCAGGACCCAGTGCCCGCCCAAGAGGCACCCCGGTCGGATACCCCCGCACCCCGAGACCCCTGGAGGTCAAACATGGACTCAAACATCCAGCAGAGGGTCTGCCCAGGACCCAGTGCCCGCCCAAGAGGCACCCCGGTCGGATACCCCCGCACCCTGGCGACCCCTGGAGGTAAAACATGGACTCAAACATCCAGCAGATGGCAGCCTACCCTCTAAAACCAAAGGTCAGTTTCCCCCTCTCCCTCACCTGATCCTCAACTGAGCCGTGGATGTGTGAATAACCGCCGTGGCAGATGGCAATGGAAATGGGTGACCGGGGTTCGTACCCCAGAGGCGTCTTACTTTCCCCAATCTAATTTCGGGGGAACACTTTATAAAACGGCTGAGTAGCCCACTCTCTTAGGCTTTTAACCCCGGTGAATAATATGGGGTGGACGCCGTGGACGCGTGACGTAGGCCCGGGTGTTTGGAGCGTCCAATTAAACCCGGCTTAGGGCTAGGGCGCACGTCCACTTTGAGGGAGAGGAGTGGCCGATGTGAGATGTGTATGCTCGGGCTTTGAAACCCACGTAAACACGAGACGAAATTCATTCAAATGGTTCTTTTATTCAAACATTTGGACCACACAGCAAAGCAGCGATGTTTTTGCGGGCCTGAACATGCCCAAGAGGTGTCCCAATGCGGACATAAAACCTCTCTTCGGTAACAGCAGAATGGCACATATGGTGAGCTATCAAATTTCGTTCCGACCCGCTCATGTGGGTCCAATTTAATGTGCTTATGGAATGGCGTAAGTGATGCAGGGTGATGCCTTGGTGGCCCAAGCTATGCATCAACTTCCGGACGTTTGTGGATAGCCCATTCATGCAAGATCCGCTGCGGGAAAAGAACAGTCTCTGGTCGGTGTTCCGAGGGTAACCGGGAAGCTTGGTGGATGCCTCTACAAAGCGAGAGAGCCATCCATGCTCTTCCCCCGTGAGAGCTAAGACGGCAGGGCCATGATATTGCGCCGTCTTGTGCTCCGGCACTGAAACAAGAAACATATCCTCCAGGCGCTCGGCGGAGGCAAAGTTGTCGCGGGTCATCTCCAAGAAAACCCCGCGCCTGGCGCCGTTGAATATTGTAACCTGCAGGATGATGGCAGCTGCAGCCCTGTTAGCGTTCCGATGCGTAGCAGCCCTCTCCAAAGCCAGCAGTAGCTCGGGTATGCACCTATCCAAATCGGTGCCAATGGCACGGATCTCCTCACTCCTTAGCAGGCCCGTCTGCTGGGAATGGGTGATGGTCAGCCGGTGTCTACGAACGTTGACACGGTTGTCTCTTGAAAGCTTGCTCAATTTCATGAGCATGGGACGGAGGACCTTTTTCGAAACGGCAAGGCCGGTCGGCTTATAATCTTTAACCCACTTCACAAACGCAGTAACGTCACAGAGGTACGATTTGAGGGTACTCGCCTTCAGACCTCGGGTGGACAGGTCGCTGTACCAACTTTGAACTGCTTCTGGTTCTTCAAAGTTCTTAATTTGACCCATAAAGTCTATGATTCGATTAACGGTGCTTTTGACGTTTTCCATCTGTCTTTTCGAAGCTTGCGGGATCACCAGGTAAGCGTGGTAAGCGCTCACAATGGTCCCAGTGTCTGTGTCTTCGTCGGTTGAGCTGCAGCTGGAACTGGGGCTGGAACTGGACATGTTCTGGTGGGTCTCCGGACCGGTGGGTACAGCGTTGTGAGTATTTGAGCACCCCGGCTTGAGGTGTTGATCGTCCTCGGCGGCATCCTTGGATGTCAGTCCTCTGTAAGCATTGTCGTAATCGTGGGTGCCAACTTTCAATTTGTGCACCTTTGTAAGATGTCTGTCTAGTCGGGCGAAAGGTTTCCCAGAGCAGAGAATGCAGGGTTTCACTACCTTCTTCCTTGAAACGTCCATGATGTGCGGCAAGCATTGAGGTCGGTCGGCATCAATCAAGGCATAATTGCCGATTGGCAGGAAGGTGTTTTTCCATGGGAAGCGTGTACTGGGCGGGGACAGTGTTGATCCATGGTAGGGGAGTCAATGGAGGGACGCCGAGAGGCAAGGAGTGGTACTTCCCCAAAAACCAAAGCCCACAAACAGTCACCCTCCTGTGGACTCAAAAGGGATGACATGTCGGTGAAAACAACCAAAACCTAAGTCCATTTTGAATGGGAGTCAATGGGCGGAGTACCAGAGGCACAAACTTTTAAGCCTCCAAAACCTAAGTCCATTTTGAATGGAAGTCAATGGGCGGATGCCCAGGTGCACAAAATTCTAAGCCTTCAAAACCTAAGTCCATTTTGAATGGAAGTCAATGGGCGGATGCCCAGGTGCACAAAATTCTAAGCCTTCAAAACCTAAGTCCATTTTGAATGGAAGTCAATGGGCGGATGCCCAGGTGCACAAAATTCTAAGCCTTCAAAACCTAAGTCCATTTTGAATGGAAGTCAATGGGCGGATGCCCAGGTGCACAAAATTCTAAGCCTTCAAAACCTAAGTCCATTTTGAATGGAAGTCAATGGGCGGATGCCCAGGTGCACAAAATTCTAAGCCTTCAAAACCTAAGTCCATTTTGAATGGAAGTCAATGGGCGGATGCCCAGGTGCACAAAATTCTAAGCCTTCAAAACCTAAGTCCATTTTGAATGGAAGTCAATGGGCGGATGCCCAGGTGCACAAAATTCTAAGCCTTCAAAACCTAAGTCCATTTTGAATGGAAGTCAATGGGCGGATGCCCAGGTGCACAAAATTCTAAGCCTTCAAAACCTAAGTCCATTTTGAATGGAAGTCAATGGGCGGATGCCCAGGTGCACAAAATTCTAAGCCTTCAAAACCTAAGTCCATTTTGAATGGAAGTCAATTGGATGACCAGGGGCACATGTTTCTTAAAGTTGCATTTAATGGGTTTTAACACAGGGGGTGGGCTTAATAGTGGGTGCACAGGGCCCCCCGGTGAATGGGTGATGGGGGACACCCCCCCCGGAGGTGTGCAGTCCCCCCTTGGAGAGGGGGTCCCCGGGGAGGCCGGGAGGGTGTGGGGGGGTCCCCTTGGATCCCAAAAGTGGGTGTGCAGGGTGCGGCCGGAGTGGGGGTCCCTTGGGAGCCCGGGGATGGGTGCCCGGGGACGTCCCGGAGTGGTGGTCCCCTGGGAGGCCGGGGATGACCGTGTGAGGGTGCGCTGGAGGTGTGGAAAGGTGAAAAAGGGTAAAATTCGCCGTTTCTCGCCCGAGCGTGGGATTTGGCTGGGGACACTTTTATAATTCAAGTTGGAGGCTGGGGCAGCGGGTAGTGTGTTTTTTCTCCCCGGAAAAGGTGTACTTTTTTCGGGGGAGACGTTTGAAATATTCGTGGGCCTCCCGTTTTCGTTCTGCCCCATGGATTTGAACGGGGACAATTTTTCCATATAAGTTGGAGGCGGGGGCAGCGTGCACTGTGGTCATTTCACCCGGAAAACGTGTTCCCGACTCGGTAGAAGCGTTTGAAATCTTGTTTTGTTCCGTGCGTCTCCCGCGCGCGTGCACGCCCGGGGGTCTCTCCTCGGCCTTCTTCCCCCGGTCCATACCTATCCAAAAAGTCTTCCCCCGAGTCTCTGAGTGCCCGCAAAGTGGAGATGCCTCTACACAAGTCTCAATTCCTTCCACTTTTGCAGACTGAAAGTGTGCTTGACTTATTGAATGCTGGCAAGATAATAAATTCACAGTTATTCAACGGAACATGGGATTTGGCTGGGGACTCTTTTATTATTCCAGTTAGACCCGGGGGCACGGAGGGGAGTGTTTATTTTCCCCTGAAAAGGTGTACTTATTTCAGGGGAGACGTTTGAAGTTTTGTTTCGGTTCCTGTGTCGCGCACGCGCACGTGCGCAAAAGTTGCACACCGGGGTTTTGTTGCCCCAGATCTTACCTATCCAACGAGCCTTTATTCACAAAAATCGGTTGAACGGCACCGGAGATAACCGTGTTTGACCGTTTTCCCAGCCTTTTCAGCAGTCTCCCAGCTTCGAGATTACAAACTTTACATGGTCGCGGGCCCCAGTCCACCAGACGACCATCGGCGCGGTTTCAGAAACCTGGTTTTCAGAGACCTGAAAGAACCAGAGGGTCTGCCCAGGACCCAGTGCCCGCCCAAGAGGCACCCCGGTCGGATACCCCCCGGACCCCGAGAGGCCTGGAGGTCAACCATGGACTCAAACATCCAGCAGGGGGTCTGCCCAGGACCCAGTGCCCGCCCAAGAGGCACCCCGGTCGGATACCCCCGCACCCTGGCGACCCCTGGAGGTCAACCATGGACTCAAACATCCAGCAGGGGGTCTGCCCAGGACCCCCAGGACCCCGTGCCCGCCCAAGAGGCACCCCGGTCGGATACCCCCGCACCCCGAGACCCCTGGAGGTCAAACATGGACTCAAACATCCAGCAGAGGGTCTGCCCAGGACCCAGTGCCCGCCCAAGAGGCACCCCGGTCGAATACCCCCGCACCCTGGCGACCCCTGGAGGTCAAACATGGACTCAAACATCCAGCAGAGGGTCTGCCCAGGACCCAGTGCCCGCCCAAGAGGCACCCCGGTCGGATACCCCCGCACCCCGAGACCCCTGGAGGTCAACCATGGACTCAAACATCCAGCAGAGGGTCTGCCCAGGACCCAGTGCCCGCCCAAGAGGCACCCCGGTCGGATACCCCCGCACCCCGAGACCCCTGGAGGTCAAACATGGACTCAAACATCCAGCAGAGGGTCTGCCCAGGACCCAGTGCCCGCCCAAGAGGCACCCCGGTCGGATACCCCCGCACCCCGAGACCCCTGGAGGTCAAACATGGACTCAAACATCCAGCAGAGGGTCTGCCCAGGACCCAGTGCCCGCCCAAGAGGCACCCCGGTCGGATACCCCCGCACCCTGGCGACCCCTGGAGGTAAAACATGGACTCAAACATCCAGCAGATGGCAGCCTACCCTCTAAAACCAAAGGTCAGTTTCCCCCTCTCCCTCACCTGATCCTCAACTGAGCCGTGGATGTGTGAATAACCGCCGTGGCAGATGGCAATGGAAATGGGTGACCGGGGTTCGTACCCCAGAGGCGTCTTACTTTCCCCAATCTAATTTCGGGGGAACACTTTATAAAACGGCTGAGTAGCCCACTCTCTTAGGCTTTTAACCCCGGTGAATAATATGGGGTGGACGCCGTGGACGCGTGACGTAGGCCCGGGTGTTTGGAGCGTCCAATTAAACCCGGCTTAGGGCTAGGGCGCACGTCCACTTTGAGGGAGAGGAGTGGCCGATGTGAGATGTGTATGCTCGGGCTTTGAAACCCACGTAAACACGAGACGAAATTCATTCAAATGGTTCTTTTATTCAAACATTTGGACCACACAGCAAAGCAGCGATGTTTTTGCGGGCCTGAACATGCCCAAGAGGTGTCCCAATGCGGACATAAAACCTCTCTTCGGTAACAGCAGAATGGCACATATGGTGAGCTATCAAATTTCGTTCCGACCCGCTCATGTGGGTCCAATTTAATGTGCTTATGGAATGGCGTAAGTGATGCAGGGTGATGCCTTGGTGGCCCAAGCTATGCATCAACTTCCGGACGTTTGTGGATAGCCCATTCATGCAAGATCCGCTGCGGGAAAAGAACAGTCTCTGGTCGGTGTTCCGAGGGTAACCGGGAAGCTTGGTGGATGCCTCTACAAAGCGAGAGAGCCATCCATGCTCTTCCCCCGTGAGAGCTAAGACGGCAGGGCCATGATATTGCGCCGTCTTGTGCTCCGGCACTGAAACAAGAAACATATCCTCCAGGCGCTCGGCGGAGGCAAAGTTGTCGCGGGTCATCTCCAAGAAAACCCCGCGCCTGGCGCCGTTGAATATTGTAACCTGCAGGATGATGGCAGCTGCAGCCCTGTTAGCGTTCCGATGCGTAGCAGCCCTCTCCAAAGCCAGCAGTAGCTCGGGTATGCACCTATCCAAATCGGTGCCAATGGCACGGATCTCCTCACTCCTTAGCAGGCCCGTCTGCTGGGAATGGGTGATGGTCAGCCGGTGTCTACGAACGTTGACACGGTTGTCTCTTGAAAGCTTGCTCAATTTCATGAGCATGGGACGGAGGACCTTTTTCGAAACGGCAAGGCCGGTCGGCTTATAATCTTTAACCCACTTCACAAACGCAGTAACGTCACAGAGGTACGATTTGAGGGTACTCGCCTTCAGACCTCGGGTGGACAGGTCGCTGTACCAACTTTGAACTGCTTCTGGTTCTTCAAAGTTCTTAATTTGACCCATAAAGTCTATGATTCGATTAACGGTGCTTTTGACGTTTTCCATCTGTCTTTTCGAAGCTTGCGGGATCACCAGGTAAGCGTGGTAAGCGCTCACAATGGTCCCAGTGTCTGTGTCTTCGTCGGTTGAGCTGCAGCTGGAACTGGGGCTGGAACTGGACATGTTCTGGTGGGTCTCCGGACCGGTGGGTACAGCGTTGTGAGTATTTGAGCACCCCGGCTTGAGGTGTTGATCGTCCTCGGCGGCATCCTTGGATGTCAGTCCTCTGTAAGCATTGTCGTAATCGTGGGTGCCAACTTTCAATTTGTGCACCTTTGTAAGATGTCTGTCTAGTCGGGCGAAAGGTTTCCCAGAGCAGAGAATGCAGGGTTTCACTACCTTCTTCCTTGAAACGTCCATGATGTGCGGCAAGCATTGAGGTCGGTCGGCATCAATCAAGGCATAATTGCCGATTGGCAGGAAGGTGTTTTTCCATGGGAAGCGTGTACTGGGCGGGGACAGTGTTGATCCATGGTAGGGGAGTCAATGGAGGGACGCCGAGAGGCAAGGAGTGGTACTTCCCCAAAAACCAAAGCCCACAAACAGTCACCCTCCTGTGGACTCAAAAGGGATGACATGTCGGTGAAAACAACCAAAACCTAAGTCCATTTTGAATGGGAGTCAATGGGCGGAGTACCAGAGGCACAAACTTTTAAGCCTCCAAAACCTAAGTCCATTTTGAATGGAAGTCAATGGGCGGATGCCCAGGTGCACAAAATTCTAAGCCTTCAAAACCTAAGTCCATTTTGAATGGAAGTCAATGGGCGGATGCCCAGGTGCACAAAATTCTAAGCCTTCAAAACCTAAGTCCATTTTGAATGGAAGTCAATGGGCGGATGCCCAGGTGCACAAAATTCTAAGCCTTCAAAACCTAAGTCCATTTTGAATGGAAGTCAATGGGCGGATGCCCAGGTGCACAAAATTCTAAGCCTTCAAAACCTAAGTCCATTTTGAATGGAAGTCAATGGGCGGATGCCCAGGTGCACAAAATTCTAAGCCTTCAAAACCTAAGTCCATTTTGAATGGAAGTCAATTGGATGACCAGGGGCACATATTTCTTAAAGTTGCATTTAATGGGTTTTAACACAGGGGGTGGGCTTAATAGTGGGTGCACAGGGCCCCCCGGTGAATGGGTGATGGGGGACACCCCCCCCGGAGGTGTGCAGTCCCCCCTTGGAGAGGGGGTCCCCGGGGAGGCCGGGAGGGTGTGGGGGGGTCCCCTTGGATCCCAAAAGTGGGTGTGCAGGGTGCGGCCGGAGTGGGGGTCCCTTGGGAGCCCGGGGATGGGTGCCCGGGGACGTCCCGGAGTGGTGGTCCCCTGGGAGGCCGGGGATGACCGTGTGAGGGTGCGCTGGAGGTGTGGAAAGGTGAAAAAGGGTAAAATTCGCCGTTTCTCGCCCGAGCGTGGGATTTGGCTGGGGACACTTTTATAATTCAAGTTGGAGGCTGGGGCAGCGGGTAGTGTGTTTTTTCTCCCCGGAAAAGGTGTACTTTTTTCGGGGGAGACGTTTGAAATATTCGTGGGCCTCCCGTTTTCGTTCTGCCCCAAGGATTTGAACGGGGACAATTTTTCCATATAAGTTGGAGGCGGGGGCAGCGTGCACTGTGGTCATTTCACCCGGAAAACGTGTTCCCGACTCGGTAGAAGCGTTTGAAATCTTGTTTTGTTCCGTGCGTCTCCCGCGCGCGTGCACGCCCGGGGGTCTCTCCTCGGCCTTCTTCCCCCGGTCCATACCTATCCAAAAAGTCTTCCCCCGAGTCTCTGAGTGCCCGCAAAGTGGAGATGCCTCTACACAAGTCTCAATTCCTTCCACTTTTGCAGACTGAAAGTGTGCTTGACTTATTGAATGCTGGCAAGATAATAAATTCACAGTTATTCAACGGAACATGGGATTTGGCTGGGGACTCTTTTATTATTCCAGTTAGACCCGGGGGCACGGAGGGGAGTGTTTATTTTCCCCTGAAAAGGTGTACTTATTTCAGGGGAGACGTTTGAAGTTTTGTTTCGGTTCCTGTGTCGCGCACGCGCACGTGCGCAAAAGTTGCACACCGGGGTTTTGTTGCCCCGGATCTTACCTATCCAACGAGCCTTTATTCACAAAAATCGGTTGAACGGCACCGGAGATAACCGTGTTTGACCGTTTTCCCAGCCTTTTCAGCAGTCTCCCAGCTTCGAGATTACAAACTTTACATGGTCGCGGGCCCCAGTCCACCAGACGACCATCGGCGCGGTTTCAGAAACCTGGTTTTCAGAGACCTGAAAGAACCAGAGGGTCTGCCCAGGACCCAGTGCCCGCCCAAGAGGCACCCCGGTCGGATACCCCCCGGACCCCGAGAGGCCTGGAGGTCAACCATGGACTCAAACATCCAGCAGAGGGTCTGCCCAGGACCCCGTGCCCGCCCAAGAGGCACCCCGGTCGGATACCCCCGCACCCTGGCGACCCCTGGAGGTCAAACATGGACTCAAACATCCAGCAGGGGTTCTGCCCAGGACCCCGTGCCCACCCAAGAGGCACCCCGGTCGGATACCCCCCGGACCCCGAGACCCAAGAGGCACCCCGGTCGGATACCCCCGCACCCTGGAGACCCCTGGAGGTCAAACATGGACTCAAACATCCAGCAGAGGGTCTGCCCAGGACCCAGAAGAGGCCTGGAGGTCAAACATGGACTCAAACATCCAGCAGAGGGTCTGCCCAGGACCCAGTGCCCGCCCAAGAGGCACCCCGGTCGGATACCCCCGCACCCCGAGACCCCTGGAGGTCAACCATGGACTCAAACATCCAGCAGAGGGTCTGCCCAGGACCCAGTGCCCGCCCAAGAGGCACCCCGGTCGGATACCCCCGCACCCCGAGACCCCTGGAGGTCAAACATGGACTCAAACATCCAGCAGAGGGTCTGCCCAGGACCCAGTGCCCGCCCAAGAGGCACCCCGGTCGGATACCCCCGCACCCCGAGACCCCTGGAGGTCAAACATGGACTCAAACATCCAGCAGAGGGTCTGCCCAGGACCCAGTGCCCGCCCAAGAGGCACCCCGGTCGGATACCCCCGCACCCTGGCGACCCCTGGAGGTCAAACATGGACTCAAACATCCAGCAGAGGGTCTGCCCAGGACCCAGTGCCCGCCCAAGAGGCACCCCGGTCGGATACCCCCGCACCCCGAGACCCCTGGAGGTCAAACATGGACTCAAACATCCAGCAGAGGGTCTGCCCAGGACCCAGTGCCCGCCCAAGAGGCACCCCGGTCGGATACCCCCGCACCCCGAGACCCCTGGAGGTCAAACATGGACTCAAACATCCAGCAGAGGGTCTGCCCAGGACCCAGTGCCCGCCCAAGAGGCACCCCGGTCGGATACCCCCGCACCCCGAGACCCCTGGAGGTCAAACATGGACTCAAACATCCAGCAGAGGGTCTGCCCAGGACCCAGTGCCCGCCCAAGAGGCACCCCGGTCGGATACCCCCGCACCCTGGCGACCCCTGGAGGTAAAACATGGACTCAAACATCCAGCAGATGGCAGCCTACCCTCTAAAACCAAAGGTCAGTTTCCCCCTCTCCCTCACCTGATCCTCAACTGAGCCGTGGATGTGTGAATAACCGCCGTGGCAGATGGCAATGGAAATGGGTGACCGGGGTTCGTACCCCAGAGGCGTCTTACTTTCCCCAATCTAATTTCGGGGGAACACTTTATAAAACGGCTGAGTAGCCCACTCTCTTAGGCTTTTAACCCCGGTGAATAATATGGGGTGGACGCCGTGGACGCGTGACGTAGGCCCGGGTGTTTGGAGCGTCCAATTAAACCCGGCTTAGGGCTAGGGCGCACGTCCACTTTGAGGGAGAGGAGTGGCCGATGTGAGATGTGTATGCTCGGGCTTTGAAACCCACGTAAACACGAGACGAAATTCATTCAAATGGTTCTTTTATTCAAACATTTGGACCACACAGCAAAGCAGCGATGTTTTTGCGGGCCTGAACATGCCCAAGAGGTGTCCCAATGCGGACATAAAACCTCTCTTCGGTAACAGCAGAATGGCACATATGGTGAGCTATCAAATTTCGTTCCGACCCGCTCATGTGGGTCCAATTTAATGTGCTTATGGAATGGCGTAAGTGATGCAGGGTGATGCCTTGGTGGCCCAAGCTATGCATCAACTTCCGGACGTTTGTGGATAGCCCATTCATGCAAGATCCGCTGCGGGAAAAGAACAGTCTCTGGTCGGTGTTCCGAGGGTAACCGGGAAGCTTGGTGGATGCCTCTACAAAGCGAGAGAGCCATCCATGCTCTTCCCCCGTGAGAGCTAAGACGGCAGGGCCATGATATTGCGCCGTCTTGTGCTCCGGCACTGAAACAAGAAACATATCCTCCAGGCGCTCGGCGGAGGCAAAGTTGTCGCGGGTCATCTCCAAGAAAACCCCGCGCCTGGCGCCGTTGAATATTGTAACCTGCAGGATGATGGCAGCTGCAGCCCTGTTAGCGTTCCGATGCGTAGCAGCCCTCTCCAAAGCCAGCAGTAGCTCGGGTATGCACCTATCCAAATCGGTGCCAATGGCACGGATCTCCTCACTCCTTAGCAGGCCCGTCTGCTGGGAATGGGTGATGGTCAGCCGGTGTCTACGAACGTTGACACGGTTGTCTCTTGAAAGCTTGCTCAATTTCATGAGCATGGGACGGAGGACCTTTTTCGAAACGGCAAGGCCGGTCGGCTTATAATCTTTAACCCACTTCACAAACGCAGTAACGTCACAGAGGTACGATTTGAGGGTACTCGCCTTCAGACCTCGGGTGGACAGGTCGCTGTACCAACTTTGAACTGCTTCTGGTTCTTCAAAGTTCTTAATTTGACCCATAAAGTCTATGATTCGATTAACGGTGCTTTTGACGTTTTCCATCTGTCTTTTCGAAGCTTGCGGGATCACCAGGTAAGCGTGGTAAGCGCTCACAATGGTCCCAGTGTCTGTGTCTTCGTCGGTTGAGCTGCAGCTGGAACTGGGGCTGGAACTGGACATGTTCTGGTGGGTCTCCGGACCGGTGGGTACAGCGTTGTGGGTATTTGAGCACCCCGGCTTGAGGTGTTGATCGTCCTCGGCGGCATCCTTGGATGTCAGTCCTCTGTAAGCATTGTCGTAATCGTGGGTGCCAACTTTCAATTTGTGCACCTTTGTAAGATGTCTGTCTAGTCGGGCGAAAGGTTTCCCAGAGCAGAGAATGCAGGGTTTCACTACCTTCTTCCTTGAAACGTCCATGATGTGCGGCAAGCATTGAGGTCGGTCGGCATCAATCAAGGCATAATTGCCGATTGGCAGGAAGGTGTTTTTCCATGGGAAGCGTGTACTGGGCGGGGACAGTGTTGATCCATGGTAGGGGAGTCAATGGAGGGACGCCGAGAGGCAAGGAGTGGTACTTCCCCAAAAACCAAAGCCCACAAACAGTCACCCTCCTGTGGACTCAAAAGGGATGACATGTCGGTGAAAACAACCAAAACCTAAGTCCATTTTGAATGGGAGTCAATGGGCGGAGTACCAGAGGCACAAACTTTTAAGCCTCCAAAACCTAAGTCCATTTTGAATGGAAGTCAATGGGCGGATGCCCAGGTGCACAAAATTCTAAGCCTTCAAAACCTAAGTCCATTTTGAATGGAAGTCAATGGGCGGATGCCCAGGTGCACAAAATTCTAAGCCTTCAAAACCTAAGTCCATTTTGAATGGAAGTCAATGGGCGGATGCCCAGGTGCACAAAATTCTAAGCCTTCAAAACCTAAGTCCATTTTGAATGGAAGTCAATGGGCGGATGCCCAGGTGCACAAAATTCTAAGCCTTCAAAACCTAAGTCCATTTTGAATGGAAGTCAATGGGCGGATGCCCAGGTGCACAAAATTCTAAGCCTTCAAAACCTAAGTCCATTTTGAATGGAAGTCAATGGGCGGATGCCCAGGTGCACAAAATTCTAAGCCTTCAAAACCTAAGTCCATTTTGAATGGAAGTCAATGGGCGGATGCCCAGGTGCACAAAATTCTAAGCCTTCAAAACCTAAGTCCATTTTGAATGGAAGTCAATGGGCGGATGCCCAGGTGCACAAAATTCTAAGCCTTCAAAACCTAAGTCCATTTTGAATGGAAGTCAATGGGCGGATGCCCAGGTGCACAAAATTCTAAGCCTTCAAAACCTAAGTCCATTTTGAATGGAAGTCAATTGGATGACCAGGGGCACATATTTCTTAAAGTTGCATTTAATGGGTTTTAACACAGGGGGTGGGCTTAATAGTGGGTGCACAGGGCCCCCCGGTGAATGGGTGATGGGGGACACCCCCCCCGGAGGTGTGCAGTCCCCCCTTGGAGAGGGGGTCCCCGGGGAGGCCGGGAGGGTGTGGGGGGGTCCCCTTGGATCCCAAAAGTGGGTGTGCAGGGTGCGGCCGGAGTGGGGGTCCCTTGGGAGCCCGGGGATGGGTGCCCGGGGACGTCCCGGAGTGGTGGTCCCCTGGGAGGCCGGGGATGACCGTGTGAGGGTGCGCTGGAGGTGTGGAAAGGTGAAAAAGGGTAAAATTCGCCGTTTCTCGCCCGAGCGTGGGATTTGGCTGGGGACACTTTTATAATTCAAGTTGGAGGCTGGGGCAGCGGGTAGTGTGTTTTTTCTCCCCGGAAAAGGTGTACTTTTTTCGGGGGAGACGTTTGAAATATTCGTGGGCCTCCCGTTTTCGTTCTGCCCCAAGGATTTGAACGGGGACAATTTTCCCATATAAGTTGGAGGCGGGGGCAGCGTGCACTGTGGTCATTTCACCCGGAAAACGTGTTCCCGACTCGGTAGAAGCGTTTGAAATCTTGTTTTGTTCCGTGCGTCTCCCGCGCGCGTGCACGCCCGGGGGTCTCTCCTCGGCCTTCTTCCCCCGGTCCATACCTATCCAAAAAGTCTTCCCCCGAGTCTCTGAGTGCCCGCAAAGTGGAGATGCCTCTACACAAGTCTCAATTCCTTCCACTTTTGCAGACTGAAAGTGTGCTTGACTTATTGAATGCTGGCAAGATAATAAATTCACAGTTATTCAACGGAACATGGGATTTGGCTGGGGACTCTTTTATTATTCCAGTTAGACCCGGGGGCACGGAGGGGAGTGTTTATTTTCCCCTGAAAAGGTGTACTTATTTCAGGGGAGACGTTTGAAGTTTTGTTTCGGTTCCTGTGTCGCGCACGCGCACGTGCGCAAAAGTTGCACACCGGGGTTTTGTTGCCCCGGATCTTACCTATCCAACGAGCCTTTATTCACAAAAATCGGTTGAACGGCACCGGAGATAACCGTGTTTGACCGTTTTCCCAGCCTTTTCAGCAGTCTCCCAGCTTCGAGATTACAAACTTTACATGGTCGCGGGCCCCAGTCCACCAGACGACCATCGGCGCGGTTTCAGAAACCTGGTTTTCAGAGACCTGAAAGAACCAGAGGGTCTGCCCAGGACCCAGTGCCCGCCCAAGAGGCACCCCGGTCGGATACCCCCCGGACCCCGAGAGGCCTGGAGGTCAACCATGGACTCAAACATCCAGCAGAGGGTCTGCCCAGGACCCCGTGCCCGCCCAAGAGGCACCCCGGTCGGATACCCCCGCACCCTGGCGACCCCTGGAGGTCAAACATGGACTCAAACATCCAGCAGGGGTTCTGCCCAGGACCCCGTGCCCACCCAAGAGGCACCCCGGTCGGATACCCCCCGGACCCCGAGAGGCCTGGAGGTCAACCATGGACTCAAACATCCAGCAGGGGGTCTGCCCAGGACCCAGTGCCCGCCCAAGAGGCACCCCGGTCGGATACCCCCGCACCCTGGCGACCCCTGGAGGTCAACCATGGACTCAAACATCCAGCAGGGGGTCTGCCCAGGACCCCCAGGACCCCGTGCCCGCCCAAGAGGCACCCCGGTCGGATACCCCCGCACCCCGAGACCCCTGGAGGTCAAACATGGACTCAAACATCCAGCAGAGGGTCTGCCCAGGACCCAGTGCCCGCCCAAGAGGCACCCCGGTCGAATACCCCCGCACCCTGGCGACCCCTGGAGGTCAAACATGGACTCAAACATCCAGCAGAGGGTCTGCCCAGGACCCAGTGCCCGCCCAAGAGGCACCCCGGTCGGATACCCCCGCACCCCGAGACCCCTGGAGGTCAACCATGGACTCAAACATCCAGCAGAGGGTCTGCCCAGGACCCAGTGCCCGCCCAAGAGGCACCCCGGTCGGATACCCCCGCACCCCGAGACCCCTGGAGGTCAAACATGGACTCAAACATCCAGCAGAGGGTCTGCCCAGGACCCAGTGCCCGCCCAAGAGGCACCCCGGTCGGATACCCCCGCACCCCGAGACCCCTGGAGGTCAAACATGGACTCAAACATCCAGCAGAGGGTCTGCCCAGGACCCAGTGCCCGCCCAAGAGGCACCCCGGTCGGATACCCCCGCACCCTGGCGACCCCTGGAGGTAAAACATGGACTCAAACATCCAGCAGATGGCAGCCTACCCTCTAAAACCAAAGGTCAGTTTCCCCCTCTCCCTCACCTGATCCTCAACTGAGCCGTGGATGTGTGAATAACCGCCGTGGCAGATGGCAATGGAAATGGGTGACCGGGGTTCGTACCCCAGAGGCGTCTTACTTTCCCCAATCTAATTTCGGGGGAACACTTTATAAAACGGCTGAGTAGCCCACTCTCTTAGGCTTTTAACCCCGGTGAATAATATGGGGTGGACGCCGTGGACGCGTGACGTAGGCCCGGGTGTTTGGAGCGTCCAATTAAACCCGGCTTAGGGCTAGGGCGCACGTCCACTTTGAGGGAGAGGAGTGGCCGATGTGAGATGTGTATGCTCGGGCTTTGAAACCCACGTAAACACGAGACGAAATTCATTCAAATGGTTCTTTTATTCAAACATTTGGACCACACAGCAAAGCAGCGATGTTTTTGCGGGCCTGAACATGCCCAAGAGGTGTCCCAATGCGGACATAAAACCTCTCTTCGGTAACAGCAGAATGGCACATATGGTGAGCTATCAAATTTCGTTCCGACCCGCTCATGTGGGTCCAATTTAATGTGCTTATGGAATGGCGTAAGTGATGCAGGGTGATGCCTTGGTGGCCCAAGCTATGCATCAACTTCCGGACGTTTGTGGATAGCCCATTCATGCAAGATCCGCTGCGGGAAAAGAACAGTCTCTGGTCGGTGTTCCGAGGGTAACCGGGAAGCTTGGTGGATGCCTCTACAAAGCGAGAGAGCCATCCATGCTCTTCCCCCGTGAGAGCTAAGACGGCAGGGCCATGATATTGCGCCGTCTTGTGCTCCGGCACTGAAACAAGAAACATATCCTCCAGGCGCTCGGCGGAGGCAAAGTTGTCGCGGGTCATCTCCAAGAAAACCCCGCGCCTGGCGCCGTTGAATATTGTAACCTGCAGGATGATGGCAGCTGCAGCCCTGTTAGCGTTCCGATGCGTAGCAGCCCTCTCCAAAGCCAGCAGTAGCTCGGGTATGCACCTATCCAAATCGGTGCCAATGGCACGGATCTCCTCACTCCTTAGCAGGCCCGTCTGCTGGGAATGGGTGATGGTCAGCCGGTGTCTACGAACGTTGACACGGTTGTCTCTTGAAAGCTTGCTCAATTTCATGAGCATGGGACGGAGGACCTTTTTCGAAACGGCAAGGCCGGTCGGCTTATAATCTTTAACCCACTTCACAAACGCAGTAACGTCACAGAGGTACGATTTGAGGGTACTCGCCTTCAGACCTCGGGTGGACAGGTCGCTGTACCAACTTTGAACTGCTTCTGGTTCTTCAAAGTTCTTAATTTGACCCATAAAGTCTATGATTCGATTAACGGTGCTTTTGACGTTTTCCATCTGTCTTTTCGAAGCTTGCGGGATCACCAGGTAAGCGTGGTAAGCGCTCACAATGGTCCCAGTGTCTGTGTCTTCGTCGGTTGAGCTGCAGCTGGAACTGGGGCTGGAACTGGACATGTTCTGGTGGGTCTCCGGACCGGTGGGTACAGCGTTGTGGGTATTTGAGCACCCCGGCTTGAGGTGTTGATCGTCCTCGGCGGCATCCTTGGATGTCAGTCCTCTGTAAGCATTGTCGTAATCGTGGGTGCCAACTTTCAATTTGTGCACCTTTGTAAGATGTCTGTCTAGTCGGGCGAAAGGTTTCCCAGAGCAGAGAATGCAGGGTTTCACTACCTTCTTCCTTGAAACGTCCATGATGTGCGGCAAGCATTGAGGTCGGTCGGCATCAATCAAGGCATAATTGCCGATTGGGAGGAAGGTGTTTTTCCATGGGAAGCGTGTACTGGGCGGGGACAGTGTTGATCCATGGTAGGGGAGTCAATGGAGGGACGCCGAGAGGCAAGGAGTGGTACTTCCCCAAAAACCAAAGCCCACAAACAGTCACCCTCCTGTGGACTCAAAAGGGATGACATGTCGGTGAAAACAACCAAAACCTAAGTCCATTTTGAATGGGAGTCAATGGGCGGAGTACCAGAGGCACAAACTTTTAAGCCTCCAAAACCTAAGTCCATTTTGAATGGAAGTCAATGGGCGGATGCCCAGGTGCACAAAATTCTAAGCCTTCAAAACCTAAGTCCATTTTGAATGGAAGTCAATGGGCGGATGCCCAGGTGCACAAAATTCTAAGCCTTCAAAACCTAAGTCCATTTTGAATGGAAGTCAATGGGCGGATGCCCAGGTGCACAAAATTCTAAGCCTTCAAAACCTAAGTCCATTTTGAATGGAAGTCAATGGGCGGATGCCAGGTGCACAAAATTCTAAGCCTTCAAAACCTAAGTCCATTTTGAATGGAAGTCAATGGGCGGATGCCCAGGTGCACAAAATTCTAAGCCTTCAAAACCTAAGTCCATTTTGAATGGAAGTCAATGGGCGGATGCCCAGGTGCACAAAATTCTAAGCCTTCAAAACCTAAGTCCATTTTGAATGGAAGTCAATGGGCGGATGCCCAGGTGCACAAAATTCTAAGCCTTCAAAACCTAAGTCCATTTTGAATGGAAGTCAATGGGCGGATGCCCAGGTGCACAAAATTCTAAGCCTTCAAAACCTAAGTCCATTTTGAATGGAAGTCAATGGGCGGATGCCCAGGTGCACAAAATTCTAAGCCTTCAAAACCTAAGTCCATTTTGAATGGAAGTCAATGGGCGGATGCCCAGGTGCACAAAATTCTAAGCCTTCAAAACCTAAGTCCATTTTGAATGGAAGTCAATTGGATGACCAGGGGCACATATTTCTTAAAGTTGCATTTAATGGGTTTTAACACAGGGGGTGGGCTTAATAGTGGGTGCACAGGGCCCCCCGGTGAATGGGTGATGGGGGACACCCCCCCCGGAGGTGTGCAGTCCCCCCTTGGAGAGGGGGTCCCCGGGGAGGCCGGGAGGGTGTGGGGGGGTCCCCTTGGATCCCAAAAGTGGGTGTGCAGGGTGCGGCCGGAGTGGGGGTCCCTTGGGAGCCCGGGGATGGGTGCCCGGGGACGTCCCGGAGTGGTGGTCCCCTGGGAGGCCGGGGATGACCGTGTGAGGGTGCGCTGGAGGTGTGGAAAGGTGAAAAAGGGTAAAATTCGCCGTTTCTCGCCCGAGCGTGGGATTTGGCTGGGGACACTTTTATAATTCAAGTTGGAGGCTGGGGCAGCGGGTAGTGTGTTTTTTCTCCCCGGAAAAGGTGTACTTTTTTCGGGGGAGACGTTTGAAATATTCGTGGGCCTCCCGTTTTCGTTCTGCCCCAAGGATTTGAACGGGGACAATTTTCCCATATAAGTTGGAGGCGGGGGCAGCGTGCACTGTGGTCATTTCACCCGGAAAACGTGTTCCCGACTCGGTAGAAGCGTTTGAAATCTTGTTTTGTTCCGTGCGTCTCCCGCGCGCGTGCACGCCCGGGGGTCTCTCCTCGGCCTTCTTCCCCCGGTCCATACCTATCCAAAAAGTCTTCCCCCGAGTCTCTGAGTGCCCGCAAAGTGGAGATGCCTCTACACAAGTCTCAATTCCTTCCACTTTTGCAGACTGAAAGTGTGCTTGACTTATTGAATGCTGGCAAGATAATAAATTCACAGTTATTCAACGGAACATGGGATTTGGCTGGGGACTCTTTTATTATTCCAGTTAGACCCGGGGGCACGGAGGGGAGTGTTTATTTTCCCCTGAAAAGGTGTACTTATTTCAGGGGAGACGTTTGAAGTTTTGTTTCGGTTCCTGTGTCGCGCACGCGCACGTGCGCAAAAGTTGCACACCGGGGTTTTGTTGCCCCGGATCTTACCTATCCAACGAGCCTTTATTCACAAAAATCGGTTGAACGGCACCGGAGATAACCGTGTTTGACCGTTTTCCCAGCCTTTTCAGCAGTCTCCCAGCTTCGAGATTACAAACTTTACATGGTCGCGGGCCCCAGTCCACCAGACGACCATCGGCGCGGTTTCAGAAACCTGGTTTTCAGAGACCTGAAAGAACCAGAGGGTCTGCCCAGGACCCAGTGCCCGCCCAAGAGGCACCCCGGTCGGATACCCCCCGGACCCCGAGAGGCCTGGAGGTCAACCATGGACTCAAACATCCAGCAGAGGGTCTGCCCAGGACCCCGTGCCCGCCCAAGAGGCACCCCGGTCGGATACCCCCGCACCCTGGCGACCCCTGGAGGTCAAACATGGACTCAAACATCCAGCAGGGGTTCTGCCCAGGACCCCGTGCCCACCCAAGAGGCACCCCGGTCGGATACCCCCCGGACCCCGAGAGGCCTGGAGGTCAACCATGGACTCAAACATCCAGCAGGGGGTCTGCCCAGGACCCAGTGCCCGCCCAAGAGGCACCCCGGTCGGATACCCCCGCACCCTGGCGACCCCTGGAGGTCAACCATGGACTCAAACATCCAGCAGGGGGTCTGCCCAGGACCCCCAGGACCCCGTGCCCGCCCAAGAGGCACCCCGGTCGGATACCCCCGCACCCCGAGACCCCTGGAGGTCAAACATGGACTCAAACATCCAGCAGAGGGTCTGCCCAGGACCCAGTGCCCGCCCAAGAGGCACCCCGGTCGAATACCCCCGCACCCTGGCGACCCCTGGAGGTCAAACATGGACTCAAACATCCAGCAGAGGGTCTGCCCAGGACCCAGTGCCCGCCCAAGAGGCACCCCGGTCGGATACCCCCGCACCCCGAGACCCCTGGAGGTCAACCATGGACTCAAACATCCAGCAGAGGGTCTGCCCAGGACCCAGTGCCCGCCCAAGAGGCACCCCGGTCGGATACCCCCGCACCCCGAGACCCCTGGAGGTCAAACATGGACTCAAACATCCAGCAGAGGGTCTGCCCAGGACCCAGTGCCCGCCCAAGAGGCACCCCGGTCGGATACCCCCGCACCCCGAGACCCCTGGAGGTCAAACATGGACTCAAACATCCAGCAGAGGGTCTGCCCAGGACCCAGTGCCCGCCCAAGAGGCACCCCGGTCGGATACCCCCGCACCCTGGCGACCCCTGGAGGTAAAACATGGACTCAAACATCCAGCAGATGGCAGCCTACCCTCTAAAACCAAAGGTCAGTTTCCCCCTCTCCCTCACCTGATCCTCAACTGAGCCGTGGATGTGTGAATAACCGCCGTGGCAGATGGCAATGGAAATGGGTGACCGGGGTTCGTACCCCAGAGGCGTCTTACTTTCCCCAATCTAATTTCGGGGGAACACTTTATAAAACGGCTGAGTAGCCCACTCTCTTAGGCTTTTAACCCCGGTGAATAATATGGGGTGGACGCCGTGGACGCGTGACGTAGGCCCGGGTGTTTGGAGCGTCCAATTAAACCCGGCTTAGGGCTAGGGCGCACGTCCACTTTGAGGGAGAGGAGTGGCCGATGTGAGATGTGTATGCTCGGGCTTTGAAACCCACGTAAACACGAGACGAAATTCATTCAAATGGTTCTTTTATTCAAACATTTGGACCACACAGCAAAGCAGCGATGTTTTTGCGGGCCTGAACATGCCCAAGAGGTGTCCCAATGCGGACATAAAACCTCTCTTCGGTAACAGCAGAATGGCACATATGGTGAGCTATCAAATTTCGTTCCGACCCGCTCATGTGGGTCCAATTTAATGTGCTTATGGAATGGCGTAAGTGATGCAGGGTGATGCCTTGGTGGCCCAAGCTATGCATCAACTTCCGGACGTTTGTGGATAGCCCATTCATGCAAGATCCGCTGCGGGAAAAGAACAGTCTCTGGTCGGTGTTCCGAGGGTAACCGGGAAGCTTGGTGGATGCCTCTACAAAGCGAGAGAGCCATCCATGCTCTTCCCCCGTGAGAGCTAAGACGGCAGGGCCATGATATTGCGCCGTCTTGTGCTCCGGCACTGAAACAAGAAACATATCCTCCAGGCGCTCGGCGGAGGCAAAGTTGTCGCGGGTCATCTCCAAGAAAACCCCGCGCCTGGCGCCGTTGAATATTGTAACCTGCAGGATGATGGCAGCTGCAGCCCTGTTAGCGTTCCGATGCGTAGCAGCCCTCTCCAAAGCCAGCAGTAGCTCGGGTATGCACCTATCCAAATCGGTGCCAATGGCACGGATCTCCTCACTCCTTAGCAGGCCCGTCTGCTGGGAATGGGTGATGGTCAGCCGGTGTCTACGAACGTTGACACGGTTGTCTCTTGAAAGCTTGCTCAATTTCATGAGCATGGGACGGAGGACCTTTTTCGAAACGGCAAGGCCGGTCGGCTTATAATCTTTAACCCACTTCACAAACGCAGTAACGTCACAGAGGTACGATTTGAGGGTACTCGCCTTCAGACCTCGGGTGGACAGGTCGCTGTACCAACTTTGAACTGCTTCTGGTTCTTCAAAGTTCTTAATTTGACCCATAAAGTCTATGATTCGATTAACGGTGCTTTTGACGTTTTCCATCTGTCTTTTCGAAGCTTGCGGGATCACCAGGTAAGCGTGGTAAGCGCTCACAATGGTCCCAGTGTCTGTGTCTTCGTCGGTTGAGCTGCAGCTGGAACTGGGGCTGGAACTGGACATGTTCTGGTGGGTCTCCGGACCGGTGGGTACAGCGTTGTGGGTATTTGAGCACCCCGGCTTGAGGTGTTGATCGTCCTCGGCGGCATCCTTGGATGTCAGTCCTCTGTAAGCATTGTCGTAATCGTGGGTGCCAACTTTCAATTTGTGCACCTTTGTAAGATGTCTGTCTAGTCGGGCGAAAGGTTTCCCAGAGCAGAGAATGCAGGGTTTCACTACCTTCTTCCTTGAAACGTCCATGATGTGCGGCAAGCATTGAGGTCGGTCGGCATCAATCAAGGCATAATTGCCGATTGGCAGGAAGGTGTTTTTCCATGGGAAGCGTGTACTGGGCGGGGACAGTGTTGATCCATGGTAGGGGAGTCAATGGAGGGACGCCGAGAGGCAAGGAGTGGTACTTCCCCAAAAACCAAAGCCCACAAACAGTCACCCTCCTGTGGACTCAAAAGGGATGACATGTCGGTGAAAACAACCAAAACCTAAGTCCATTTTGAATGGGAGTCAATGGGCGGAGTACCAGAGGCACAAACTTTTAAGCCTCCAAAACCTAAGTCCATTTTGAATGGAAGTCAATGGGCGGATGCCCAGGTGCACAAAATTCTAAGCCTTCAAAACCTAAGTCCATTTTGAATGGAAGTCAATGGGCGGATGCCCAGGTGCACAAAATTCTAAGCCTTCAAAACCTAAGTCCATTTTGAATGGAAGTCAATGGGCGGATGCCCAGGTGCACAAAATTCTAAGCCTTCAAAACCTAAGTCCATTTTGAATGGAAGTCAATGGGCGGATGCCCAGGTGCACAAAATTCTAAGCCTTCAAAACCTAAGTCCATTTTGAATGGAAGTCAATGGGCGGATGCCCAGGTGCACAAAATTCTAAGCCTTCAAAACCTAAGTCCATTTTGAATGGAAGTCAATGGGCGGATGCCCAGGTGCACAAAATTCTAAGCCTTCAAAACCTAAGTCCATTTTGAATGGAAGTCAATGGGCGGATGCCCAGGTGCACAAAATTCTAAGCCTTCAAAACCTAAGTCCATTTTGAATGGAAGTCAATGGGCGGATGCCCAGGTGCACAAAATTCTAAGCCTTCAAAACCTAAGTCCATTTTGAATGGAAGTCAATGGGCGGATGCCCAGGTGCACAAAATTCTAAGCCTTCAAAACCTAAGTCCATTTTGAATGGAAGTCAATTGGATGACCAGGGGCACATATTTCTTAAAGTTGCATTTAATGGGTTTTAACACAGGGGGTGGGCTTAATAGTGGGTGCACAGGGCCCCCCGGTGAATGGGTGATGGGGGACACCCCCCCCGGAGGTGTGCAGTCCCCCCTTGGAGAGGGGGTCCCCGGGGAGGCCGGGAGGGTGTGGGGGGGTCCCCTTGGATCCCAAAAGTGGGTGTGCAGGGTGCGGCCGGAGTGGGGGTCCCTTGGGAGCCCGGGGATGGGTGCCCGGGGACGTCCCGGAGTGGTGGTCCCCTGGGAGGCCGGGGATGACCGTGTGAGGGTGCGCTGGAGGTGTGGAAAGGTGAAAAAGGGTAAAATTCGCCGTTTCTCGCCCGAGCGTGGGATTTGGCTGGGGACACTTTTATAATTCAAGTTGGAGGCTGGGGCAGCGGGTAGTGTGTTTTTTCTCCCCGGAAAAGGTGTACTTTTTTCGGGGGAGACGTTTGAAATATTCGTGGGCCTCCCGTTTTCGTTCTGCCCCAAGGATTTGAACGGGGACAATTTTCCCATATAAGTTGGAGGCGGGGGCAGCGTGCACTGTGGTCATTTCACCCGGAAAACGTGTTCCCGACTCGGTAGAAGCGTTTGAAATCTTGTTTTGTTCCGTGCGTCTCCCGCGCGCGTGCACGCCCGGGGGTCTCTCCTCGGCCTTCTTCCCCCGGTCCATACCTATCCAAAAAGTCTTCCCCCGAGTCTCTGAGTGCCCGCAAAGTGGAGATGCCTCTACACAAGTCTCAATTCCTTCCACTTTTGCAGACTGAAAGTGTGCTTGACTTATTGAATGCTGGCAAGATAATAAATTCACAGTTATTCAACGGAACATGGGATTTGGCTGGGGACTCTTTTATTATTCCAGTTAGACCCGGGGGCACGGAGGGGAGTGTTTATTTTCCCCTGAAAAGGTGTACTTATTTCAGGGGAGACGTTTGAAGTTTTGTTTCGGTTCCTGTGTCGCGCACGCGCACGTGCGCAAAAGTTGCACACCGGGGTTTTGTTGCCCCGGATCTTACCTATCCAACGAGCCTTTATTCACAAAAATCGGTTGAACGGCACCGGAGATAACCGTGTTTGACCGTTTTCCCAGCCTTTTCAGCAGTCTCCCAGCTTCGAGATTACAAACTTTACATGGTCGCGGGCCCCAGTCCACCAGACGACCATCGGCGCGGTTTCAGAAACCTGGTTTTCAGAGACCTGAAAGAACCAGAGGGTCTGCCCAGGACCCAGTGCCCGCCCAAGAGGCACCCCGGTCGGATACCCCCCGGACCCCGAGAGGCCTGGAGGTCAACCATGGACTCAAACATCCAGCAGAGGGTCTGCCCAGGACCCCGTGCCCGCCCAAGAGGCACCCCGGTCGGATACCCCCGCACCCTGGCGACCCCTGGAGGTCAAACATGGACTCAAACATCCAGCAGGGGTTCTGCCCAGGACCCCGTGCCCACCCAAGAGGCACCCCGGTCGGATACCCCCCGGACCCCGAGAGGCCTGGAGGTCAACCATGGACTCAAACATCCAGCAGGGGGTCTGCCCAGGACCCAGTGCCCGCCCAAGAGGCACCCCGGTCGGATACCCCCGCACCCTGGCGACCCCTGGAGGTCAACCATGGACTCAAACATCCAGCAGGGGGTCTGCCCAGGACCCCCAGGACCCCGTGCCCGCCCAAGAGGCACCCCGGTCGGATACCCCCGCACCCCGAGACCCCTGGAGGTCAAACATGGACTCAAACATCCAGCAGAGGGTCTGCCCAGGACCCAGTGCCCGCCCAAGAGGCACCCCGGTCGAATACCCCCGCACCCTGGCGACCCCTGGAGGTCAAACATGGACTCAAACATCCAGCAGAGGGTCTGCCCAGGACCCAGTGCCCGCCCAAGAGGCACCCCGGTCGGATACCCCCGCACCCCGAGACCCCTGGAGGTCAACCATGGACTCAAACATCCAGCAGAGGGTCTGCCCAGGACCCAGTGCCCGCCCAAGAGGCACCCCGGTCGGATACCCCCGCACCCCGAGACCCCTGGAGGTCAAACATGGACTCAAACATCCAGCAGAGGGTCTGCCCAGGACCCAGTGCCCGCCCAAGAGGCACCCCGGTCGGATACCCCCGCACCCCGAGACCCCTGGAGGTCAAACATGGACTCAAACATCCAGCAGAGGGTCTGCCCAGGACCCAGTGCCCGCCCAAGAGGCACCCCGGTCGGATACCCCCGCACCCTGGCGACCCCTGGAGGTAAAACATGGACTCAAACATCCAGCAGATGGCAGCCTACCCTCTAAAACCAAAGGTCAGTTTCCCCCTCTCCCTCACCTGATCCTCAACTGAGCCGTGGATGTGTGAATAACCGCCGTGGCAGATGGCAATGGAAATGGGTGACCGGGGTTCGTACCCCAGAGGCGTCTTACTTTCCCCAATCTAATTTCGGGGGAACACTTTATAAAACGGCTGAGTAGCCCACTCTCTTAGGCTTTTAACCCCGGTGAATAATATGGGGTGGACGCCGTGGACGCGTGACGTAGGCCCGGGTGTTTGGAGCGTCCAATTAAACCCGGCTTAGGGCTAGGGCGCACGTCCACTTTGAGGGAGAGGAGTGGCCGATGTGAGATGTGTATGCTCGGGCTTTGAAACCCACGTAAACACGAGACGAAATTCATTCAAATGGTTCTTTTATTCAAACATTTGGACCACACAGCAAAGCAGCGATGTTTTTGCGGGCCTGAACATGCCCAAGAGGTGTCCCAATGCGGACATAAAACCTCTCTTCGGTAACAGCAGAATGGCACATATGGTGAGCTATCAAATTTCGTTCCGACCCGCTCATGTGGGTCCAATTTAATGTGCTTATGGAATGGCGTAAGTGATGCAGGGTGATGCCTTGGTGGCCCAAGCTATGCATCAACTTCCGGACGTTTGTGGATAGCCCATTCATGCAAGATCCGCTGCGGGAAAAGAACAGTCTCTGGTCGGTGTTCCGAGGGTAACCGGGAAGCTTGGTGGATGCCTCTACAAAGCGAGAGAGCCATCCATGCTCTTCCCCCGTGAGAGCTAAGACGGCAGGGCCATGATATTGCGCCGTCTTGTGCTCCGGCACTGAAACAAGAAACATATCCTCCAGGCGCTCGGCGGAGGCAAAGTTGTCGCGGGTCATCTCCAAGAAAACCCCGCGCCTGGCGCCGTTGAATATTGTAACCTGCAGGATGATGGCAGCTGCAGCCCTGTTAGCGTTCCGATGCGTAGCAGCCCTCTCCAAAGCCAGCAGTAGCTCGGGTATGCACCTATCCAAATCGGTGCCAATGGCACGGATCTCCTCACTCCTTAGCAGGCCCGTCTGCTGGGAATGGGTGATGGTCAGCCGGTGTCTACGAACGTTGACACGGTTGTCTCTTGAAAGCTTGCTCAATTTCATGAGCATGGGACGGAGGACCTTTTTCGAAACGGCAAGGCCGGTCGGCTTATAATCTTTAACCCACTTCACAAACGCAGTAACGTCACAGAGGTACGATTTGAGGGTACTCGCCTTCAGACCTCGGGTGGACAGGTCGCTGTACCAACTTTGAACTGCTTCTGGTTCTTCAAAGTTCTTAATTTGACCCATAAAGTCTATGATTCGATTAACGGTGCTTTTGACGTTTTCCATCTGTCTTTTCGAAGCTTGCGGGATCACCAGGTAAGCGTGGTAAGCGCTCACAATGGTCCCAGTGTCTGTGTCTTCGTCGGTTGAGCTGCAGCTGGAACTGGGGCTGGAACTGGACATGTTCTGGTGGGTCTCCGGACCGGTGGGTACAGCGTTGTGGGTATTTGAGCACCCCGGCTTGAGGTGTTGATCGTCCTCGGCGGCATCCTTGGATGTCAGTCCTCTGTAAGCATTGTCGTAATCGTGGGTGCCAACTTTCAATTTGTGCACCTTTGTAAGATGTCTGTCTAGTCGGGCGAAAGGTTTCCCAGAGCAGAGAATGCAGGGTTTCACTACCTTCTTCCTTGAAACGTCCATGATGTGCGGCAAGCATTGAGGTCGGTCGGCATCAATCAAGGCATAATTGCCGATTGGGAGGAAGGTGTTTTTCCATGGGAAGCGTGTACTGGGCGGGGACAGTGTTGATCCATGGTAGGGGAGTCAATGGAGGGACGCCGAGAGGCAAGGAGTGGTACTTCCCCAAAAACCAAAGCCCACAAACAGTCACCCTCCTGTGGACTCAAAAGGGATGACATGTCGGTGAAAACAACCAAAACCTAAGTCCATTTTGAATGGGAGTCAATGGGCGGAGTACCAGAGGCACAAACTTTTAAGCCTCCAAAACCTAAGTCCATTTTGAATGGAAGTCAATGGGCGGATGCCCAGGTGCACAAAATTCTAAGCCTTCAAAACCTAAGTCCATTTTGAATGGAAGTCAATGGGCGGATGCCCAGGTGCACAAAATTCTAAGCCTTCAAAACCTAAGTCCATTTTGAATGGAAGTCAATGGGCGGATGCCCAGGTGCACAAAATTCTAAGCCTTCAAAACCTAAGTCCATTTTGAATGGAAGTCAATGGGCGGATGCCCAGGTGCACAAAATTCTAAGCCTTCAAAACCTAAGTCCATTTTGAATGGAAGTCAATGGGCGGATGCCCAGGTGCACAAAATTCTAAGCCTTCAAAACCTAAGTCCATTTTGAATGGAAGTCAATGGGCGGATGCCCAGGTGCACAAAATTCTAAGCCTTCAAAACCTAAGTCCATTTTGAATGGAAGTCAATGGGCGGATGCCCAGGTGCACAAAATTCTAAGCCTTCAAAACCTAAGTCCATTTTGAATGGAAGTCAATGGGCGGATGCCCAGGTGCACAAAATTCTAAGCCTTCAAAACCTAAGTCCATTTTGAATGGAAGTCAATGGGCGGATGCCCAGGTGCACAAAATTCTAAGCCTTCAAAACCTAAGTCCATTTTGAATGGAAGTCAATGGGCGGATGCCCAGGTGCACAAAATTCTAAGCCTTCAAAACCTAAGTCCATTTTGAATGGAAGTCAATTGGATGACCAGGGGCACATATTTCTTAAAGTTGCATTTAATGGGTTTTAACACAGGGGGTGGGCTTAATAGTGGGTGCACAGGGCCCCCCGGTGAATGGGTGATGGGGGACACCCCCCCCGGAGGTGTGCAGTCCCCCCTTGGAGAGGGGGTCCCCGGGGAGGCCGGGAGGGTGTGGGGGGGTCCCCTTGGATCCCAAAAGTGGGTGTGCAGGGTGCGGCCGGAGTGGGGGTCCCTTGGGAGCCCGGGGATGGGTGCCCGGGGACGTCCCGGAGTGGTGGTCCCCTGGGAGGCCGGGGATGACCGTGTGAGGGTGCGCTGGAGGTGTGGAAAGGTGAAAAAGGGTAAAATTCGCCGTTTCTCGCCCGAGCGTGGGATTTGGCTGGGGACACTTTTATAATTCAAGTTGGAGGCTGGGGCAGCGGGTAGTGTGTTTTTTCTCCCCGGAAAAGGTGTACTTTTTTCGGGGGAGACGTTTGAAATATTCGTGGGCCTCCCGTTTTCGTTCTGCCCCAAGGATTTGAACGGGGACAATTTTCCCATATAAGTTGGAGGCGGGGGCAGCGTGCACTGTGGTCATTTCACCCGGAAAACGTGTTCCCGACTCGGTAGAAGCGTTTGAAATCTTGTTTTGTTCCGTGCGTCTCCCGCGCGCGTGCACGCCCGGGGGTCTCTCCTCGGCCTTCTTCCCCCGGTCCATACCTATCCAAAAAGTCTTCCCCCGAGTCTCTGAGTGCCCGCAAAGTGGAGATGCCTCTACACAAGTCTCAATTCCTTCCACTTTTGCAGACTGAAAGTGTGCTTGACTTATTGAATGCTGGCAAGATAATAAATTCACAGTTATTCAACGGAACATGGGATTTGGCTGGGGACTCTTTTATTATTCCAGTTAGACCCGGGGGCACGGAGGGGAGTGTTTATTTTCCCCTGAAAAGGTGTACTTATTTCAGGGGAGACGTTTGAAGTTTTGTTTCGGTTCCTGTGTCGCGCACGCGCACGTGCGCAAAAGTTGCACACCGGGGTTTTGTTGCCCCGGATCTTACCTATCCAACGAGCCTTTATTCACAAAAATCGGTTGAACGGCACCGGAGATAACCGTGTTTGACCGTTTTCCCAGCCTTTTCAGCAGTCTCCCAGCTTCGAGATTACAAACTTTACATGGTCGCGGGCCCCAGTCCACCAGACGACCATCGGCGCGGTTTCAGAAACCTGGTTTTCAGAGACCTGAAAGAACCAGAGGGTCTGCCCAGGACCCAGTGCCCGCCCAAGAGGCACCCCGGTCGGATACCCCCCGGACCCCGAGAGGCCTGGAGGTCAACCATGGACTCAAACATCCAGCAGAGGGTCTGCCCAGGACCCCGTGCCCGCCCAAGAGGCACCCCGGTCGGATACCCCCGCACCCTGGCGACCCCTGGAGGTCAAACATGGACTCAAACATCCAGCAGGGGTTCTGCCCAGGACCCCGTGCCCACCCAAGAGGCACCCCGGTCGGATACCCCCCGGACCCCGAGAGGCCTGGAGGTCAACCATGGACTCAAACATCCAGCAGGGGGTCTGCCCAGGACCCAGTGCCCGCCCAAGAGGCACCCCGGTCGGATACCCCCGCACCCTGGCGACCCCTGGAGGTCAACCATGGACTCAAACATCCAGCAGGGGGTCTGCCCAGGACCCCCAGGACCCCGTGCCCGCCCAAGAGGCACCCCGGTCGGATACCCCCGCACCCCGAGACCCCTGGAGGTCAAACATGGACTCAAACATCCAGCAGAGGGTCTGCCCAGGACCCAGTGCCCGCCCAAGAGGCACCCCGGTCGAATACCCCCGCACCCTGGCGACCCCTGGAGGTCAAACATGGACTCAAACATCCAGCAGAGGGTCTGCCCAGGACCCAGTGCCCGCCCAAGAGGCACCCCGGTCGGATACCCCCGCACCCCGAGACCCCTGCACCCCGAGACCCCTGGAGGTCAACCATGGACTCAAACATCCAGCAGAGGGTCTGCCCAGGACCCAGTGCCCGCCCAAGAGGCACCCCGGTCGGATACCCCCGCACCCCGAGACCCCTGGAGGTCAAACATGGACTCAAACATCCAGCAGAGGGTCTGCCCAGGACCCAGTGCCCGCCCAAGAGGCACCCCGGTCGGATACCCCCGCACCCCGAGACCCCTGGAGGTCAAACATGGACTCAAACATCCAGCAGAGGGTCTGCCCAGGACCCAGTGCCCGCCCAAGAGGCACCCCGGTCGGATACCCCCGCACCCTGGCGACCCCTGGAGGTAAAACATGGACTCAAACATCCAGCAGATGGCAGCCTACCCTCTAAAACCAAAGGTCAGTTTCCCCCTCTCCCTCACCTGATCCTCAACTGAGCCGTGGATGTGTGAATAACCGCCGTGGCAGATGGCAATGGAAATGGGTGACCGGGGTTCGTACCCCAGAGGCGTCTTACTTTCCCCAATCTAATTTCGGGGGAACACTTTATAAAACGGCTGAGTAGCCCACTCTCTTAGGCTTTTAACCCCGGTGAATAATATGGGGTGGACGCCGTGGACGCGTGACGTAGGCCCGGGTGTTTGGAGCGTCCAATTAAACCCGGCTTAGGGCTAGGGCGCACGTCCACTTTGAGGGAGAGGAGTGGCCGATGTGAGATGTGTATGCTCGGGCTTTGAAACCCACGTAAACACGAGACGAAATTCATTCAAATGGTTCTTTTATTCAAACATTTGGACCACACAGCAAAGCAGCGATGTTTTTGCGGGCCTGAACATGCCCAAGAGGTGTCCCAATGCGGACATAAAACCTCTCTTCGGTAACAGCAGAATGGCACATATGGTGAGCTATCAAATTTCGTTCCGACCCGCTCATGTGGGTCCAATTTAATGTGCTTATGGAATGGCGTAAGTGATGCAGGGTGATGCCTTGGTGGCCCAAGCTATGCATCAACTTCCGGACGTTTGTGGATAGCCCATTCATGCAAGATCCGCTGCGGGAAAAGAACAGTCTCTGGTCGGTGTTCCGAGGGTAACCGGGAAGCTTGGTGGATGCCTCTACAAAGCGAGAGAGCCATCCATGCTCTTCCCCCGTGAGAGCTAAGACGGCAGGGCCATGATATTGCGCCGTCTTGTGCTCCGGCACTGAAACAAGAAACATATCCTCCAGGCGCTCGGCGGAGGCAAAGTTGTCGCGGGTCATCTCCAAGAAAACCCCGCGCCTGGCGCCGTTGAATATTGTAACCTGCAGGATGATGGCAGCTGCAGCCCTGTTAGCGTTCCGATGCGTAGCAGCCCTCTCCAAAGCCAGCAGTAGCTCGGGTATGCACCTATCCAAATCGGTGCCAATGGCACGGATCTCCTCACTCCTTAGCAGGCCCGTCTGCTGGGAATGGGTGATGGTCAGCCGGTGTCTACGAACGTTGACACGGTTGTCTCTTGAAAGCTTGCTCAATTTCATGAGCATGGGACGGAGGACCTTTTTCGAAACGGCAAGGCCGGTCGGCTTATAATCTTTAACCCACTTCACAAACGCAGTAACGTCACAGAGGTACGATTTGAGGGTACTCGCCTTCAGACCTCGGGTGGACAGGTCGCTGTACCAACTTTGAACTGCTTCTGGTTCTTCAAAGTTCTTAATTTGACCCATAAAGTCTATGATTCGATTAACGGTGCTTTTGACGTTTTCCATCTGTCTTTTCGAAGCTTGCGGGATCACCAGGTAAGCGTGGTAAGCGCTCACAATGGTCCCAGTGTCTGTGTCTTCGTCGGTTGAGCTGCAGCTGGAACTGGGGCTGGAACTGGACATGTTCTGGTGGGTCTCCGGACCGGTGGGTACAGCGTTGTGGGTATTTGAGCACCCCGGCTTGAGGTGTTGATCGTCCTCGGCGGCATCCTTGGATGTCAGTCCTCTGTAAGCATTGTCGTAATCGTGGGTGCCAACTTTCAATTTGTGCACCTTTGTAAGATGTCTGTCTAGTCGGGCGAAAGGTTTCCCAGAGCAGAGAATGCAGGGTTTCACTACCTTCTTCCTTGAAACGTCCATGATGTGCGGCAAGCATTGAGGTCGGTCGGCATCAATCAAGGCATAATTGCCGATTGGGAGGAAGGTGTTTTTCCATGGGAAGCGTGTACTGGGCGGGGACAGTGTTGATCCATGGTAGGGGAGTCAATGGAGGGACGCCGAGAGGCAAGGAGTGGTACTTCCCCAAAAACCAAAGCCCACAAACAGTCACCCTCCTGTGGACTCAAAAGGGATGACATGTCGGTGAAAACAACCAAAACCTAAGTCCATTTTGAATGGGAGTCAATGGGCGGAGTACCAGAGGCACAAACTTTTAAGCCTCCAAAACCTAAGTCCATTTTGAATGGAAGTCAATGGGCGGATGCCCAGGTGCACAAAATTCTAAGCCTTCAAAACCTAAGTCCATTTTGAATGGAAGTCAATGGGCGGATGCCCAGGTGCACAAAATTCTAAGCCTTCAAAACCTAAGTCCATTTTGAATGGAAGTCAATGGGCGGATGCCCAGGTGCACAAAATTCTAAGCCTTCAAAACCTAAGTCCATTTTGAATGGAAGTCAATGGGCGGATGCCCAGGTGCACAAAATTCTAAGCCTTCAAAACCTAAGTCCATTTTGAATGGAAGTCAATGGGCGGATGCCCAGGTGCACAAAATTCTAAGCCTTCAAAACCTAAGTCCATTTTGAATGGAAGTCAATGGGCGGATGCCCAGGTGCACAAAATTCTAAGCCTTCAAAACCTAAGTCCATTTTGAATGGAAGTCAATGGGCGGATGCCCAGGTGCCCAGGTGCACAAAATTCTAAGCCTTCAAAACCTAAGTCCATTTTGAATGGAAGTCAATGGGCGGATGCCCAGGTGCACAAAATTCTAAGCCTTCAAAACCTAAGTCCATTTTGAATGGAAGTCAATGGGCGGATGCCCAGGTGCACAAAATTCTAAGCCTTCAAAACCTAAGTCCATTTTGAATGGAAGTCAATTGGATGACCAGGGGCACATATTTCTTAAAGTTGCATTTAATGGGTTTTAACACAGGGGGTGGGCTTAATAGTGGGTGCACAGGGCCCCCCGGTGAATGGGTGATGGGGGACACCCCCCCCGGAGGTGTGCAGTCCCCCCTTGGAGAGGGGGTCCCCGGGGAGGCCGGGAGGGTGTGGGGGGGTCCCCTTGGATCCCAAAAGTGGGTGTGCAGGGTGCGGCCGGAGTGGGGGTCCCTTGGGAGCCCGGGGATGGGTGCCCGGGGACGTCCCGGAGTGGTGGTCCCCTGGGAGGCCGGGGATGACCGTGTGAGGGTGCGCTGGAGGTGTGGAAAGGTGAAAAAGGGTAAAATTCGCCGTTTCTCGCCCGAGCGTGGGATTTGGCTGGGGACACTTTTATAATTCAAGTTGGAGGCTGGGGCAGCGGGTAGTGTGTTTTTTCTCCCCGGAAAAGGTGTACTTTTTTCGGGGGAGACGTTTGAAATATTCGTGGGCCTCCCGTTTTCGTTCTGCCCCAAGGATTTGAACGGGGACAATTTTCCCATATAAGTTGGAGGCGGGGGCAGCGTGCACTGTGGTCATTTCACCCGGAAAACGTGTTCCCGACTCGGTAGAAGCGTTTGAAATCTTGTTTTGTTCCGTGCGTCTCCCGCGCGCGTGCACGCCCGGGGGTCTCTCCTCGGCCTTCTTCCCCCGGTCCATACCTATCCAAAAAGTCTTCCCCCGAGTCTCTGAGTGCCCGCAAAGTGGAGATGCCTCTACACAAGTCTCAATTCCTTCCACTTTTGCAGACTGAAAGTGTGCTTGACTTATTGAATGCTGGCAAGATAATAAATTCACAGTTATTCAACGGAACATGGGATTTGGCTGGGGACTCTTTTATTATTCCAGTTAGACCCGGGGGCACGGAGGGGAGTGTTTATTTTCCCCTGAAAAGGTGTACTTATTTCAGGGGAGACGTTTGAAGTTTTGTTTCGGTTCCTGTGTCGCGCACGCGCACGTGCGCAAAAGTTGCACACCGGGGTTTTGTTGCCCCGGATCTTACCTATCCAACGAGCCTTTATTCACAAAAATCGGTTGAACGGCACCGGAGATAACCGTGTTTGACCGTTTTCCCAGCCTTTTCAGCAGTCTCCCAGCTTCGAGATTACAAACTTTACATGGTCGCGGGCCCCAGTCCACCAGACGACCATCGGCGCGGTTTCAGAAACCTGGTTTTCAGAGACCTGAAAGAACCAGAGGGTCTGCCCAGGACCCAGTGCCCGCCCAAGAGGCACCCCGGTCGGATACCCCCCGGACCCCGAGAGGCCTGGAGGTCAACCATGGACTCAAACATCCAGCAGAGGGTCTGCCCAGGACCCCGTGCCCGCCCAAGAGGCACCCCGGTCGGATACCCCCGCACCCTGGCGACCCCTGGAGGTCAAACATGGACTCAAACATCCAGCAGGGGTTCTGCCCAGGACCCCGTGCCCACCCAAGAGGCACCCCGGTCGGATACCCCCCGGACCCCGAGAGGCCTGGAGGTCAACCATGGACTCAAACATCCAGCAGGGGGTCTGCCCAGGACCCAGTGCCCGCCCAAGAGGCACCCCGGTCGGATACCCCCGCACCCTGGCGACCCCTGGAGGTCAACCATGGACTCAAACATCCAGCAGGGGGTCTGCCCAGGACCCCCAGGACCCCGTGCCCGCCCAAGAGGCACCCCGGTCGGATACCCCCGCACCCCGAGACCCCTGGAGGTCAAACATGGACTCAAACATCCAGCAGAGGGTCTGCCCAGGACCCAGTGCCCGCCCAAGAGGCACCCCGGTCGAATACCCCCGCACCCTGGCGACCCCTGGAGGTCAAACATGGACTCAAACATCCAGCAGAGGGTCTGCCCAGGACCCAGTGCCCGCCCAAGAGGCACCCCGGTCGGATACCCCCGCACCCCGAGACCCCTGGAGGTCAACCATGGACTCAAACATCCAGCAGAGGGTCTGCCCAGGACCCAGTGCCCGCCCAAGAGGCACCCCGGTCGGATACCCCCGCACCCCGAGACCCCTGGAGGTCAAACATGGACTCAAACATCCAGCAGAGGGTCTGCCCAGGACCCAGTGCCCGCCCAAGAGGCACCCCGGTCGGATACCCCCGCACCCCGAGACCCCTGGAGGTCAAACATGGACTCAAACATCCAGCAGAGGGTCTGCCCAGGACCCAGTGCCCGCCCAAGAGGCACCCCGGTCGGATACCCCCGCACCCTGGCGACCCCTGGAGGTAAAACATGGACTCAAACATCCAGCAGATGGCAGCCTACCCTCTAAAACCAAAGGTCAGTTTCCCCCTCTCCCTCACCTGATCCTCAACTGAGCCGTGGATGTGTGAATAACCGCCGTGGCAGATGGCAATGGAAATGGGTGACCGGGGTTCGTACCCCAGAGGCGTCTTACTTTCCCCAATCTAATTTCGGGGGAACACTTTATAAAACGGCTGAGTAGCCCACTCTCTTAGGCTTTTAACCCCGGTGAATAATATGGGGTGGACGCCGTGGACGCGTGACGTAGGCCCGGGTGTTTGGAGCGTCCAATTAAACCCGGCTTAGGGCTAGGGCGCACGTCCACTTTGAGGGAGAGGAGTGGCCGATGTGAGATGTGTATGCTCGGGCTTTGAAACCCACGTAAACACGAGACGAAATTCATTCAAATGGTTCTTTTATTCAAACATTTGGACCACACAGCAAAGCAGCGATGTTTTTGCGGGCCTGAACATGCCCAAGAGGTGTCCCAATGCGGACATAAAACCTCTCTTCGGTAACAGCAGAATGGCACATATGGTGAGCTATCAAATTTCGTTCCGACCCGCTCATGTGGGTCCAATTTAATGTGCTTATGGAATGGCGTAAGTGATGCAGGGTGATGCCTTGGTGGCCCAAGCTATGCATCAACTTCCGGACGTTTGTGGATAGCCCATTCATGCAAGATCCGCTGCGGGAAAAGAACAGTCTCTGGTCGGTGTTCCGAGGGTAACCGGGAAGCTTGGTGGATGCCTCTACAAAGCGAGAGAGCCATCCATGCTCTTCCCCCGTGAGAGCTAAGACGGCAGGGCCATGATATTGCGCCGTCTTGTGCTCCGGCACTGAAACAAGAAACATATCCTCCAGGCGCTCGGCGGAGGCAAAGTTGTCGCGGGTCATCTCCAAGAAAACCCCGCGCCTGGCGCCGTTGAATATTGTAACCTGCAGGATGATGGCAGCTGCAGCCCTGTTAGCGTTCCGATGCGTAGCAGCCCTCTCCAAAGCCAGCAGTAGCTCGGGTATGCACCTATCCAAATCGGTGCCAATGGCACGGATCTCCTCACTCCTTAGCAGGCCCGTCTGCTGGGAATGGGTGATGGTCAGCCGGTGTCTACGAACGTTGACACGGTTGTCTCTTGAAAGCTTGCTCAATTTCATGAGCATGGGACGGAGGACCTTTTTCGAAACGGCAAGGCCGGTCGGCTTATAATCTTTAACCCACTTCACAAACGCAGTAACGTCACAGAGGTACGATTTGAGGGTACTCGCCTTCAGACCTCGGGTGGACAGGTCGCTGTACCAACTTTGAACTGCTTCTGGTTCTTCAAAGTTCTTAATTTGACCCATAAAGTCTATGATTCGATTAACGGTGCTTTTGACGTTTTCCATCTGTCTTTTCGAAGCTTGCGGGATCACCAGGTAAGCGTGGTAAGCGCTCACAATGGTCCCAGTGTCTGTGTCTTCGTCGGTTGAGCTGCAGCTGGAACTGGGGCTGGAACTGGACATGTTCTGGTGGGTCTCCGGACCGGTGGGTACAGCGTTGTGGGTATTTGAGCACCCCGGCTTGAGGTGTTGATCGTCCTCGGCGGCATCCTTGGATGTCAGTCCTCTGTAAGCATTGTCGTAATCGTGGGTGCCAACTTTCAATTTGTGCACCTTTGTAAGATGTCTGTCTAGTCGGGCGAAAGGTTTCCCAGAGCAGAGAATGCAGGGTTTCACTACCTTCTTCCTTGAAACGTCCATGATGTGCGGCAAGCATTGAGGTCGGTCGGCATCAATCAAGGCATAATTGCCGATTGGGAGGAAGGTGTTTTTCCATGGGAAGCGTGTACTGGGCGGGGACAGTGTTGATCCATGGTAGGGGAGTCAATGGAGGGACGCCGAGAGGCAAGGAGTGGTACTTCCCCAAAAACCAAAGCCCACAAACAGTCACCCTCCTGTGGACTCAAAAGGGATGACATGTCGGTGAAAACAACCAAAACCTAAGTCCATTTTGAATGGGAGTCAATGGGCGGAGTACCAGAGGCACAAACTTTTAAGCCTCCAAAAAGTCCATTTTGAATGGAAGTCAAGTCCCAGTCAATGGGCGGATGCCCAGGTGCACAAAATTCTAAGCCTTCAAAACCTAAGTCCATTTTGAATGGAAGTCAATGGGCGGATGCCCAGGTGCACAAAATTCTAAGCCTTCAAAACCTAAGTCCATTTTGAATGGAAGTCAATGGGCGGATGCCCAGGTGCACAAAATTCTAAGCCTTCAAAACCTAAGTCCATTTTGAATGGAAGTCAATGGGCGGATGCCCAGGTGCACAAAATTCTAAGCCTTCAAAACCTAAGTCCATTTTGAATGGAAGTCAATGGGCGGATGCCCAGGTGCACAAAATTCTAAGCCTTCAAAACCTAAGTCCATTTTGAATGGAAGTCAATGGGCGGATGCCCAGGTGCACAAAATTCTAAGCCTTCAAAACCTAAGTCCATTTTGAATGGAAGTCAATGGGCGGATGCCCAGGTGCACAAAATTCTAAGCCTTCAAAACCTAAGTCCATTTTGAATGGAAGTCAATGGGCGGATGCCCAGGTGCACAAAATTCTAAGCCTTCAAAACCTAAGTCCATTTTGAATGGAAGTCAATGGGCGGATGCCCAGGTGCACAAAATTCTAAGCCTTCAAAACCTAAGTCCATTTTGAATGGAAGTCAATGGGCGGATGCCCAGGTGCACAAAATTCTAAGCCTTCAAAACCTAAGTCCATTTTGAATGGAAGTCAATTGGATGACCAGGGGCACATATTTCTTAAAGTTGCATTTAATGGGTTTTAACACAGGGGGTGGGCTTAATAGTGGGTGCACAGGGCCCCCCGGTGAATGGGTGATGGGGGACACCCCCCCCGGAGGTGTGCAGTCCCCCCTTGGAGAGGGGGTCCCCGGGGAGGCCGGGAGGGTGTGGGGGGGTCCCCTTGGATCCCAAAAGTGGGTGTGCAGGGTGCGGCCGGAGTGGGGGTCCCTTGGGAGCCCGGGGATGGGTGCCCGGGGACGTCCCGGAGTGGTGGTCCCCTGGGAGGCCGGGGATGACCGTGTGAGGGTGCGCTGGAGGTGTGGAAAGGTGAAAAAGGGTAAAATTCGCCGTTTCTCGCCCGAGCGTGGGATTTGGCTGGGGACACTTTTATAATTCAAGTTGGAGGCTGGGGCAGCGGGTAGTGTGTTTTTTCTCCCCGGAAAAGGTGTACTTTTTTCGGGGGAGACGTTTGAAATATTCGTGGGCCTCCCGTTTTCGTTCTGCCCCAAGGATTTGAACGGGGACAATTTTCCCATATAAGTTGGAGGCGGGGGCAGCGTGCACTGTGGTCATTTCACCCGGAAAACGTGTTCCCGACTCGGTAGAAGCGTTTGAAATCTTGTTTTGTTCCGTGCGTCTCCCGCGCGCGTGCACGCCCGGGGGTCTCTCCTCGGCCTTCTTCCCCCGGTCCATACCTATCCAAAAAGTCTTCCCCCGAGTCTCTGAGTGCCCGCAAAGTGGAGATGCCTCTACACAAGTCTCAATTCCTTCCACTTTTGCAGACTGAAAGTGTGCTTGACTTATTGAATGCTGGCAAGATAATAAATTCACAGTTATTCAACGGAACATGGGATTTGGCTGGGGACTCTTTTATTATTCCAGTTAGACCCGGGGGCACGGAGGGGAGTGTTTATTTTCCCCTGAAAAGGTGTACTTATTTCAGGGGAGACGTTTGAAGTTTTGTTTCGGTTCCTGTGTCGCGCACGCGCACGTGCGCAAAAGTTGCACACCGGGGTTTTGTTGCCCCGGATCTTACCTATCCAACGAGCCTTTATTCACAAAAATCGGTTGAACGGCACCGGAGATAACCGTGTTTGACCGTTTTCCCAGCCTTTTCAGCAGTCTCCCAGCTTCGAGATTACAAACTTTACATGGTCGCGGGCCCCAGTCCACCAGACGACCATCGGCGCGGTTTCAGAAACCTGGTTTTCAGAGACCTGAAAGAACCAGAGGGTCTGCCCAGGACCCAGTGCCCGCCCAAGAGGCACCCCGGTCGGATACCCCCCGGACCCCGAGAGGCCTGGAGGTCAACCATGGACTCAAACATCCAGCAGAGGGTCTGCCCAGGACCCCGTGCCCGCCCAAGAGGCACCCCGGTCGGATACCCCCGCACCCTGGCGACCCCTGGAGGTCAAACATGGACTCAAACATCCAGCAGGGGTTCTGCCCAGGACCCCGTGCCCACCCAAGAGGCACCCCGGTCGGATACCCCCCGGACCCCGAGAGGCCTGGAGGTCAACCATGGACTCAAACATCCAGCAGGGGGTCTGCCCAGGACCCAGTGCCCGCCCAAGAGGCACCCCGGTCGGATACCCCCGCACCCTGGCGACCCCTGGAGGTCAACCATGGACTCAAACATCCAGCAGGGGGTCTGCCCAGGACCCCCAGGACCCCGTGCCCGCCCAAGAGGCACCCCGGTCGGATACCCCCGCACCCCGAGACCCCTGGAGGTCAAACATGGACTCAAACATCCAGCAGAGGGTCTGCCCAGGACCCAGTGCCCGCCCAAGAGGCACCCCGGTCGAATACCCCCGCACCCTGGCGACCCCTGGAGGTCAAACATGGACTCAAACATCCAGCAGAGGGTCTGCCCAGGACCCAGTGCCCGCCCAAGAGGCACCCCGGTCGGATACCCCCGCACCCCGAGACCCCTGGAGGTCAACCATGGACTCAAACATCCAGCAGAGGGTCTGCCCAGGACCCAGTGCCCGCCCAAGAGGCACCCCGGTCGGATACCCCCGCACCCCGAGACCCCTGGAGGTCAAACATGGACTCAAACATCCAGCAGAGGGTCTGCCCAGGACCCAGTGCCCGCCCAAGAGGCACCCCGGTCGGATACCCCCGCACCCCGAGACCCCTGGAGGTCAAACATGGACTCAAACATCCAGCAGAGGGTCTGCCCAGGACCCAGTGCCCGCCCAAGAGGCACCCCGGTCGGATACCCCCGCACCCCGAGACCCCTGGAGGTCAAACATGGACTCAAACATCCAGCAGATCTGCCCAGGACCCAGTGCCCGCCCAAGAGGAACCCCGGTCGGATACCCCCGCACCCTGAGACCCCTGGAGGTCAAACATGGACTCAAACATCCAGCAGAGGGTCTGCCCAGGACCCAGTGCCCGCCCAAGAGGCACCCCGGTCGGATACCCCCGCACCCTGGCGACCCCTGGAGGTCAAACATGGACTCAAACATCCAGCAGAGGGTCTGCCCAGGACCCAGTGCCCGCCCAAGAGGCACCCCGGTCGGATACCCCCGCACCCCGAGACCCCTGGAGGTCAAACATGGACTCAAACATCCAGCAGAGGGTCTGCCCAGGACTCAGTGCCCGCCCAAGAGGCACCCCGGTCGGATACCCCCGCACCCTGGCGACCCCTGGAGGTAAAACATGGACTCAAACATCCAGCAGATGGCAGCCTACCCTCTAAAACCAAAGGTCAGTTTCCCCCTCTCCCTCACCTGATCCTCAACTGAGCCGTGGATGTGTGAATAACCGCCGTGG
>NW_025813819.1:107876-124665 GCF_021917145.1 Hypomesus transpacificus | reverse complement strand
AATGAGTTCACTCATGGAAACGTACCCTAAACACACGACGCGCGCACGCAAACACACACACAAACACACACACACTGCTGTTGGGGGTCTTCATGAGGCCCCGTGAGGCGACAGAGGTGTCAAAACAACATATTGGTTTCTCTCCACTTAGCCGCGGTGTGGCTTTGTTCCTCATGCCGACGAGCATCACATCTGATTTGCTCCGCATATCGCCGATGCATTTTTCAAGAGTTACTTTGAAAACACCGTGTTCCTCGGCATTAAAAAGCAATTTGGCACTCCCAGGATTAAAAGCTCATGTTATATTGAAGGCTACACTTGGCACAAGCATGAAAAATTGAGCAGCCCCTTATATTAACCAGACTGAGCTCTGCACACAGCATTTAAAAGACAACATGGATTCTTTTAGCATTACTAATTAATCTGCAGCAAACACCTTTACACGCTGAAAAAAGTCTATATTACAAACATTACCTCCAGCTAGAAACAGCTTAAGCCTTTGTGCTGCTAACCCAGCTCCGAATGCGATAAGAAACCTTGCGATCGCAACGGTCATTCTTTGTAATGTCTACCTGAACGAGTTCGACCATTTTCTCAGCCAAACAAACTCTTCGATGCACAATGTCAAGGTTGCGCCTTCTCCAGTGCATTGTAAGACACACCGCCCACTTGCATGAAACATAAAACCAGAGGGTTTCTTCAGCTAACTCCGACATCATGCCCCTCTCCATGCCTCCCCACACACCTCCCAGAGTCCTGTCAGTCTGCCCTGCAGGGTGGAGATGAGGGGGGGGGGGGGGTCGCACTACAGTGGAGGGATATCAGTGCCAGGGCACTCTCTCCCTCTGTCTGCTGAAATGTGAACTCATTCTGGGGGTGAAGCCATCCGTGAGGGCCTGGTTAAATATGTATAAAGGTTCTGCCTGGACCAGTCCCACTGGGCCGCTGAAAGTGGCAGACTAGAAAACCTGTTTGGGTTGGCTGTGATACCACAACGAGCCCCTTGATGCCTTACCCATCCCCCCCGCCCGGCCTTCAACCTATCCCCCCCCCCCCCCCCCCCACCCCCCAATTTCTGCACCGAACTACGATAGACCACAGACACTGGAGAAAGATCAAGAGAAATCAAATCCCATTTTATTTGGGGGCTTGTAGAAGGTGGGGATAGTGGACCATATCCTCATTTAAGCATAACGATGGGCTCTAATGATGGCCGTAATGACATTTTCGAAAATGGTCATTATTGCTCTTTTTTAATTTTTATTGCCTTTTCCAGCAGCGTATCGTCGCCCGGACGACCATTACAACGATAGGCTTTGGGTCGACGTGTGAGAACTTGACCTACATGCCTCGGTTAGTATCTTAGAATTCACCGGCACATCTCTCAGTGCTCTAGGACACATACTGAGCATCTCTCTATCCACCCCCCCCCCCCCCCCAAAAAAAAAAAAAGGACATAAATGGTTGAGTGGCACTGTTCTAGCCATCAATATTTAAAATAGCAAGCTGACATTTAACCTGTGATTGATTGTGACTGATTGTGATTGTGGTCCATGGAGCACCAAATCTTCTTCAGAAGCCTAGCATCGCTAGCAGACACCTCTACCTCTGCCAGGGCACACAGACCGCCATCTTGTGAAGTGTCTCTATTCTAGCCTGCATTGCTATGTGGAACCTGTTCCTCCATCACATGGTCCAGATCGCCCCGGTACTCTAGCGCAGGCTTGATAACGCAATCAAGCGGCTTTGAGGCCCAATGATCCTCTAGAGGCTGTCCTAATGAGGGGAAATGAAATCCTGAGCCTCAGCCTCAGCTCTGGTCTCTGATGACACCATCGTCTCAGAGAGAGAGGAAGAGAGAGAGAGAGGGAGAGATAGATAGAGATATAGAGAGAGAGAGAGAGAGAGAGAGAGAGAGAGAGGGAAAAAGAGGGAGGGAGAGGAGGGTAGAGGAGGGAAATACCACACTAACAAAGTCCATCCATCATACGCCATAGGGGGCTGGTAGCCAAGGGATGTGGAACAGCATTTTGCCCCATGAGACCTTCCCCAACACTGGTGTGTGTGTGTGTGTATAGGGGGAGGGGGGGAGTGAGGGAGGGGGGGTAGGTTTTTTCTGGATGTCTCTATGTGTGCAGAGTGAGGAGGTTCATGCATACAGTGCATCAAAATAGACATGAGAGAAACACATTACCTGTCTAACAATCTTTCCCTTCTTCCTTCTCTCTCTCTCCCGCTCCCTCCCTCCTCTCTTTCTCAGTGTGGAGGCTGGTCATGTGTAACTCGGGGAGAGATGAAGGTGACTGTGTCTGCCTGCCCGCAGTCCCGGCACCGCGGCGACGGATAATAATGAGCTGGATCAGTGCATCCATCATCTATTACCATACCGCACTCCACAGAACCTCCCTACCCTTCCCCTTCACACCGCCCCAGTCCCACGCACCCCATCCTCCACCTACCACCACGACGGCTTCTCAGAAGCGACGCCCGCTTCATCACAGGACGTAAACCCGCAAACCCCCTCCCCCTTTTTTTTTCTCCTTCATTCGCCGCCTCGCCTCTGCGTCGGGGCCCGTTCTGGAAATAGATCTGTACATTAGCGAGGGCCTCGCGTCGAGCCGGACCCAGACACAGAGCCACGGCGGCTTGGAGCAGCGTGATGTCATCCTGTGTGATGTGCCTCGTTAATATTAGCCTTCTGGGTGGCTGGTGGGAGAGATGGCGACGTGTCCGCCATGCTGAGCAGGGGAGGGGGGTTTATGGAAATCGGCGCGGCGCTCTCTCGCCCCATCTCTCTGGCGGGCTCTCTGAAGGAGGAATTAAACCACTCTTGATCCAGGTTAGGTACAATATGTTTCCTCGAGAGCCTGCTAGATGGCTGAACCCTGAGAGCAACCATAACAACAACACACTGACAGGCAGGAGGGTGAGAGGGAAACAAACTGCTCCTGTTTCATTGCATCAGGACGCAGAAGAAGTATGTGTGCGCAACAACACACCATACCTGCCAGTAGGGATGTGTGTGTGTGTGTGTGACCTGAACACTCCAGGAGAACCACACCTGCAGCAGCTGTAAGGCCTCTTTAAGCGCTCACTCTCTCAGCACCGATTGCTGGCATTGTTGCCGATTCTTTGACACAACAGACCTCCCGCTGTCAAGTGCTCCGACAAACACGCACTCACCTACACGCCGTCTGAACGACACGGGATCCTTCCTCTCCTATTTGAATAACTGCCCTGCCCGTTCACTACAATGGTCCTCTTATGCCACAGTCAGCTCCCAGCACTCCAGTCTCTCCAGCACACCCGCAGCTTCATGCCAGCCTAGTTTTTATGGCTGCCGATCGATGCCAAGGCCCTGTGTCAATCCTAACAAGTGTTTACTTGTGTTTTTTTTTCCCTGACACCTGACAAATGAGGACCAGGGGAGGCTGGGTTTGGGGGAGGAAGGGTGACGGGAGCACTGGCTGCCTCCCACACTAAAGGTCAACTCTAGACACCTGGCAGGGAGCCTGTGTGTGTGTGTGTGGGCTCCTGTGTTTGGACAGGGAGAAGCTGTGGGAGAGTCCTCAGTAAAGAGGTGCTGAGAGAGATGGGTTCTAACCAGGTCAAGTCTTTATTCGCTCGTTATGGCTGTTCTTATGCAGCCCAGGACAAAGTGAGCTCTCACACGACCCTTTCTTCCTGCGCAAGAGAGCTCGCCACCAACGCTAGCCGCTAACATATAGGGACATCCTGGAATACTCTCCCCCTGCCAGGCGATCCAGAAGGGTGAGGGTTCATGCAATGGGCCCATCCGTGCCCCACTCGAAACGCACTCCACATCTTCTGCGCTCAGAGCATGTTTAACAGACTACAGTTGACCTCAGATACTTTACCAAAAACATTTATATTTTATTTCTTATGAAACAGTGTGATTTACAGAGATCAAATAAAAAAAGGCAGGGCAGACAATCGGCCTGGTCTGCTCCTTCCTTTCCATTGGCTGGAAGCCATCACCTTTCCATTTAGAAAGATGACAAATGGATCAGGCTGCAAGAAGCTGAACCCCGCACTTCATTGAAAAGCTTAACACTCCAATCGGTGGCTCCGTCACCCGTGAGCCATGTATTGACACACAGATGTACTCCAGCGCACACGCTCGGGGCCAAATATTTTCGTCTCCAGGTATAAGGTAGCCTGCTGGGCTCATTAAGCCCTAACACAGGGGAAAGTCAAAAACATGGCAAGAGAGACAGGCACAGGCACACAGAGACAGGCACAGGCAGAGACATGCACACCAGCACAGAGGAAGTCAGCCTTTTACGCCTTTTGGAACTGAGGTTTGAGAAGAAGGAGGTGTATGTGTGGTGTGTGTGTGAGGGGGGGGGGGGGGGTGTTCTTACGCTATTAGGACTTGAAATAACGACGGCGAATTGCCAAGCAGAAATGATTTGATTTGTGCTTTCAGGTCTAATAAGGAGCCTGGAAGTGTACCAAATGACTGCAGAGAGAGAGAGAGAGAGAGAGAGAGAGAGAGAGAGAGAGAGAGAGAGAGAGGGGGAGAGAGAGAGTAGGTGTGATGGAGCTCCTAATTGCTGTAACTGCACCTAGAGACTTGATGATTTGTGACATCTTATCCCGCGCACTGCGTTAACACTAATAACTGTTAATTAACTGTAGCAAAGATTCTGGGGAAAGAAAGACACACAGACACACACAAACACACACCCACACACACCAGCATCTTGTGAGCTTCCTAGATTAAAGGCAAGAGTTCCCAGGGGGACATGTGTAACTGAGTGAAGATGCTAGGGAGGTCAGGAGTCATGGTGCTCGCTAATGCTTATGGGCATACTCTAGCCACATGGCTATCAAATGAGAAAAACGAAGAGGACAAAAAAAGAAAACAGTTTTAGTTATGGAGCGATTGTTTTCGGTTTGATCTGACTGTGTCAATCTGTTATCCCTAATTGGTCCACCAAGACAACAACAAAAGTCAACGTTCCATTCGGAGGCAAATTCTAATTTTCCAAGCAGATGTTCACAGATGTCGTTTGTGCCATTTAGGGGCCCCCACATCTGCAACCGGGGCTGTTTAGCACAATGACAGGAAAGCGCATGTGCTCAATGCTGTCCTAATTAAACACAAAGTGTTCAGCGGAAGTTGATCGATGTCCCCCACTGCCCCCGCCCCCCTTTTTGTGCAACTTTGCACGCCGAGAAGAAAGCTCAATTCTCCATGGACAACATCCCGGACGTGTAGCGTACAGTAGCCTGTAATGAGAGAGTGCGCTGGGGCAGGCCAGATCCATAGTGATGAATGGTGCGATCAATCACGGAGATGCCCGATGAATCTGTGCGTTCAACAGGTCAGGAATGCAGGGAGACCTCCACGAGTTGACATGCTCACAATACGAGGCTAACGATGCCTTTGACTCTCCCGCCCGATTGCTAGGTTGAGTCACGTCTGCGGCTAGGCTTGCCTAGTCGAACCGTAGCGTATAAATAACGAGCGCAACGTTTGACTGTTTCAAAACATAGTCCTTGAGAGTGCTGATTAGCCGGCGTTCCCCTTCTTCATCCGAGGGACCTTCAGCAGGATTCCCGGGGGATAAGGAAGCACAGCGTGTGCCGAGGGCTGACTTCCTGTTCGCCTCCCTACGTCTCCAGCTGTCATGTTGCATGTGTCCATCACCGCTCTGGCCTGGTGGGCCTCTAACATCGCCACACACATCAACAACAACATGTCCCAACTGCTGTGACTGTGTTAACCACCCGACTTGGCCCGCCCCCCAGCCCCACACACTGTCCTCCACAGGCCCAGGAGAACACAAACAGTGTCATCAGACGTCCCTCCTCCTCCTCCTGATGTCACTGGGTCTTGGAGGGCTTGGAGGGGGACAGTTAGAGACCTAGGGGCACCTTGTGCACACACACACACACACACACGTGTCTCCTGTAATAGCCTGTCATTTGTCCGTGACATGCCTCCGACGTTCCCCAACGGCGGGCGAGATGTCCCATTTTTAAATACCGGGGGCGAGCGAGGTTGCACATTCTGACGCTACATATCCACATGTCTCTATTGAGTCCTCTCCAGTCCATTAAGCTTCAGGATACAGCGGGGCCCACGAAGCACGCTCGCCTCGCCGCATGACAGGAAATAAGAGCAAATAGACCGTCGAGTCGCGCCGGTGAGTGTCTCATTGTTATTCCACCGGGGCTCGAGTGTGCGCCCGTTGCTGCGAGAAGCACCTACGAAGGACAGGAAAGATCGTACCCCTGTCTGCTGACGATAAGGAGGGTGGTTTCGGTTAAGTGGAGGCCTTCCTTTAATCACACAACACTTTAGGGCCCCCGAGCTCAGTTATCAATGTTCTATTTTACCAGAAAAAAAAAAAAACTAAACAAAATTTCCTCCATTTCCTCCCATTTTCACATTGATAACGACGCCCGCTCGGGGTAAGGAACAACAAGAGATGTTTCCGGAAAAGGGAAAAAAAACAAGATCTTGCGCTCGGCGGTACTTACAAAGAGTAAGAAAGAGAGGAGTTGAAAAAGGAGACAGCTTGTGACAGGTTTCTGTTTCCCGAAACCGTAATCCCTTTACAGCTGGGTGTTTGACAGGCTCGCTATTGGAGTGTGATCTGGTGTGTTTGTACACAGTGTCGAACAACTAGCTGGCGCGCGACGCTTTCATTCCTGAGATTGCGCTGACGTTTTGACAGATGATCGGCACTGGCACGCAGCCTATCTGCCAGCCTTGTTAAGCGTGGAGAAGGGAGATTATTCGTTACAAAGCCAATTAAGGAACGCTTAATGAAGACATGCTACATCTATCTGCCTCCTGCTCCTCCTCTGAAGGACTGGCGCGTGAGAGAGGGTGTGTCGATTTAGCCGGGAGGAGTTCATCAAAGGCACCTCGGCTAAAAACAAGATATTTAATGAAGAAGAAGATGTCAAAACAAAACTTGGTGTTTGATGGTTGCTGTGCTGTAAGTGCCGTCTAGACCTCTCCGTTGCGTAACCACAATGCATACTGTACTAGGCCAGGATGATGCAAGACGGCATTCTAAAGTCCTACTTTAGTGACAGTGACATATTGTTGGGGTACATGACAGCACGGGTCCAGGCAATGGTACTGAGACTTTGGAGAACTGCATACTTTGGCCGAATGTTTGCAAGCTAGTCAGGCAAAGAAAAACCTGAGATTTTCAAAAGCAGTTCCTTTATATATGTGCACTAGCTTCAAGCAACATGCATTGTGAGACTTCAGATAGGGTGACATCAAAGTACAGTGCATATGTTGTGCTGGTCTTGTCTGTAACTTGTTTGTTACTACAAGTACATGTTTTATATTGTTTATGTTTACTGTTGCTGTTTATATTGTTGATATCTGTACTTTTTAGGTTTATTATTGGTCATATTACTTCTTTCTATGTTAATCTATTATCTTGACTTTTTGCTCGTCTCTGCTCTGGTCTGGGGAGCATGATCTTTGAGGATGGATCACACGGCCCTTCTCCCCCGGCCCACCTCTGCTCCTCCCCTACAGAGAGAGTCTGCATGAGGCGTGACCTCACAGTGCGGAGGCCCACCACCCCTACAGCACACTGCTAACCCCAGAGAGGCCAGGGCAGAGAGGCCAGGGCAGAGAGGCCAGGGCAGAGAGGCCAGGGCAGAGAGGCCAGGGCAGAGAGGCCAGGGCAGAGAGGCCAGGGCAGAGAGGCTGGGAGGCCGCGTGGCCTCACAGTGCACCACAGCTGAAAGAGCCAGAGTGGGGAGAGAACAGCTCCAGGCTGGCCTTGGTGGTGGGGGAAGAGTATTAGCAATGTTCAATACGAGACTCCACAGTATGACTGGCCAGTATTTTCTTCAGAGTGGGCTGGTTTTGGGCTGGGTTGCGAGACAAGCATGCACTGAGGTAACAGCTACGATTACAGCTGAAGCTACAAGATGACGCAGCACAACCCTTCATATCCTCACCCCATAGTCTTTTACTAAATTACTGATCTCAGAAAAAACCATGTAAAAAAAGAAAAATACAAACAAGGCTAAAAAGGCCCACATTCCCCAGTAACATGCCAAGCCAGCTTAAGCCTGGCAAAACAAGGGCAACATTTTCTAATCTTCAAAAGCCTTCTTTATAAGTGGGTAATGAGAGAGACCACGATGGAAAAACAAACCATTTACCCCCCCCCCCCCCTACCAGCAATCCCCACCCCAACAAGTGAGTGGAAACATATGGTCTCTATGGGGCTGGATCGTACCATCTGGGAATGGCGGGGGGGAGATGGATTGGGGGTGTCGAATCAAAGACAAATGCACCTTGGGCCGAAGTCTCCTCCCATGCCCTGACGGAACCCTGCTTAATGGAAACACACGTTGGGAACATGTTCCCCTCCGTGTCCGCGGTTCTCTCCCTACCTTCCCTTGGTGTAATTGCTAATCAAAAGGGAACCGTCGGCAGGGCTCAGGGCACGATCCGGAGCTCTAATGGTTGGCAGCTGGGACAGCCTGACTACACTGAAATAGCTGAAAGAGCCACGCCGCAAATTCTTGCCATGAATATCTCCCCGATATTGGGTGGAGGTCACGGACGGTTGGCTTAGCTCACGAGTGGAATGGTCTCCGAAGACTTCGCTGCCCCTCAGTGTCACCCACTGTGGGATGACGCCACAGAGATGCAAAATAACCCTGAAAAGGTTTCATTTTTTGGACTATGTTTAACATGGAGCTGACAGAGCCTAACATGAAGGTAAGACTAAATAGCCAGTGTTCCTGTTGTTGATACACTGCACAGTGATTCAATCTACTGATTAGCATCGTCGGAACTAAGCTTTGTTTATTTGCCTTTGGCTTGTCTACATTACTCTCTAACGGACTACAAAGAAGCATTCTTATCATAAGTCGCAGGCTGAGGTTGAGAAGCACAGCACCTGAGGGCTATGTATTCGGCTTCGGGATTTAGAGTCTTACACTAAGCCACCCTCTCCCTCCCTCCCTCCCTCCCTCCCTCCCTCCCTCCCTCCCTCCCTCCCTCCCTCCCTCCCTCCATTCCCCTCCCTCCATTCCTCTCCCTCTCTCTCTCTCTCCCCTTTGGATCACTTTCTCCTGGAGCGAGCATACAAACAGCAGGTAAATGGCTTGGAAGCCAATAAAAGTTTACAAGATCAGCTGCCGTGTTTATTAACTTACAAACAATATCCTGCTTGGAATAATTCAGGAGCAGGGTTTATGGTCTATGACTTTGGGGTGGAGAGGCAGATGAGCGCACACAAAGGACACATTTCCTCCGCGCCCCGGAGGTGCAATCATGTATTTTAATGTGGGCTGCAGATAAGGCGGGACACAGACGCACACGCTTCCCCTGGGAGGCACGGAGGGGCGGGGCCCGGCCATCCCTCCTGTCCAATCACATTACTCCAGGGGGGGGCTGCAGCCTCGCTAATGTATTCCCAAGTGGTCCCGGGGGACGGGGGGAGTTGTAGTCATAACGAGCCCTCTCAGGCCCTTCCCCCTCTACACGGGCTGTGTCCTGCAGGCTGGAGGCCCAGCCTCCCCCCAGAGAGGCTGGGTCCCACAGGCACACGCTGCAGAGTAATGATGCCATTGTCAGCTGGGCACCTTGGTGGGCTGTTAGCTGGGAAGGGCGGGTAGGAAGATTAGGCTGGCATAGCACCAAGACCCGATAAGGCGTAATCCGGGGAAGGGTTTTGGGGGCCGGGAGAGGGGGGGGGGGGGGGGGGTCAGGAAAACACAGCCCTCTACTCATCATTCTTTCCTGGGGTGTGGTGTGGTGTCTTGTCCCCCTGTCTCTCCCTCCCACCCCCTCCCTACTTTGGCCCAGCTCGGGGTTAGCCTACCACACACAGGGGAGTGGCTGCTGGGCTGGGGTTAAAAGCCGGCTTCAGGAAGCTAGCCCGTCGACAGGCCAGCCAGGGCTACACTAGAGCGAGCAGTAACTGGCTGCAGAGAGCCTGTGAAACACCCAAGAAACGACTTGATCTTCTTCGTTATGCCAGTTTAGAGAGAGAGAGACAAAGATAGATAGAGAGAGAAAGAAAGAGGAGTGAGAGGAATCCATTTTCTTTAAAAGTCTCTGGAACAGATGGAACTAAATTAATTGCACCATTAGGCCCCCCCCCGATAGACAATACCGGAGTGGTTTTCTTTCAACGCTGCACGCGTGTTACAAAGTACTCTTCGTAAAAAGCCAATTACTGCAACATTTGCCGTAAAATAAAGGTTGATTTAATGGGCAATAAACACAGGCTGGAGACTGGTGTTGGTACGGGTCTCTGAAGGGGGCAGTGCTATTTGCTGTTTCCCAGCAGGGTTCCTCTCCTGTACCTGGAGGAGACAGCTGTCTCCATCTCCCTCTCTGCAGGACCAGCTCGTGTTCAGAGGTCCACACCACAGGAGGCTCTGACCCTCTTTACTGGCCCCATCCCCCGCCGTCCCGAACGGCAGAAGTTGCACGAAGGTAGAACTTTAACCAGGGAAATGGTATTCAACAACAGTCCCACTTCCTGTGGCACTGAGAGGGTAATCCAGTTTGGGGGCCGAGGCAGGAAATAGAGATGCAGCAGAAGAAAACCCAGATAGGAGAGGGAGCTGGGGGGAACTAGGGGAAAGATGGGATCTGCCGTGTTTGTATGCAATGCTAACACATTCACATGAACAATGTGTACAATTCTCTCCTGTCAATTTCCTGTCAACATGTGAAGGACCACTGATAAAGAATCCAACCACTTGACTAACAATAAAGGCTTTAAATCCTTCATCATTTCCCATCAAATATTTTTGCTTGTTTGCCTTGGGCTTGTAATTAATGTGCTTTCATCTTGAGACTAATTGGTGGTAATGTATCTCACCAGAGATCTGTCTGTATGTGCGTATACGTGTGTGTGCGTCTGTGTGTACAGGGTTTGTGTCTCTGTACGTGTGTGTGTGTATGCGTGTGTGCATGTGTGATGTAGTGGTGTTTGTGTGCATACCCATGTGTGTGTGTGTGTGGGGGGTGGGGGGGGGGCACCATGGAAACACACTCTGGTCTCCCACAGGCGGACATGTCATCCTGCACGTACCCCCTAAGAGGAGGGAGTCACGACAACCATCACCACTCCACGGACAAAGGGAGTTCTAAGAGCGACAGCCCAACAATGACCCCCCAGACCAGACAATGACCCCCCAGACCAGACAATGACCCCCCAGACCAGACAATGACCCCCCAGACCAGACAATGACCCCCCAGACCAGACAATGACCCCCCAGACCAGACAATGACCCCCCAGACCAGACAGCTCGTCCCCACAGCAGGCTCCAGCAACAACCAGCCACCATCTTCTCTGACCGTTCGGGTATTGAAGATCTTACACGCAGTGCAGTGGTGTTAGAGGCTGGTTGAGGTGGGGGTGGAGGATGAGACCATAGGGGGTCCGGCAGGGGTTATGTGGCACCCCCCCCCCCCCCCCCCCCCCCCCCACACACACACACACACACACACACACACACAGACACTGGAGGTCCCCGGAGGGGGCTCTGCATAATCACGCAGGAAACTTTGATAGCTACAGAATGATGATGATCGATGGAACCCTTTGATTGGACCTTAGCGCCTGGCGCCCCCAGCGCCGGCGAGGACAAATCTACCCCCCTGACCCTCCCCACCCCCACCTCCCCCCTTCCCCAACTCCCCCCCACCCCAAACCCTCAGTCCTCCAGTCCCCGAAGGCCCTACCCATCAGCCCCGGGCGCCCCCAGACGAGGTTTCCAGAGTGTGATCACAGACAGCCAGGGTCAGGCCTCTGAGATTAAGGGGTGTGGGGCACAAAAGAAGCGGGGCTCCCCAGGCCATTAGCACTGGTCCCTGGGACAGGATGGTGCTTGGGGCCCCCCTCTGGGCCTGAGCTCAGCTGGAGCTCTCCACACAGCGCCAGCACTGCGGTGGCCCCCCATTAGACGAGATCAGGTCCCTGTCGGCATCTCAACAACACATAGGAGGAACGGAGTACACACATACAAGAGCGCACACATACACACACACAGATACACACACACACACACTATGATCAGTTTATATTGGAGGCAAGGAGACACACATTCACTCCTGTGTTGTGTAGAGTTGTTGTTGTTTGGTCTGCAGTTTCACTTCACTTTGAGAGCGGTGTTTGCAATCAGTGGCCGGCAGCCAATGCTGAATAAATAGTATTGAATTTTTGCTCTGTGCGTGCGTCATAACTCCCATTTCGCGTTTACACTGAAAAAAAGGATGCATACATTCTAAGCTTGAGCTCATTCTGGACTGAGCGGTCCTAATTCTCCCACACGTAAAGCCTTGCAATACGATTGCGCATTCACAGGTAATACCCTTATTACAAACACTGACACTGGTGAGATTACAGATGATGGCTCTCCATTGTGGTGGAGTACAGAGAGTTAGCTCAGAAAAGATTGTTTCCTAAACGGCCTGTGCAAGCCAAGCTGGGGGAAACCATGGGCTAAACAACAAGCCTGCTGCCAAGAATGGACCTGTTATTCGGTGCAAGACATCATTTTTTTCCAAGGCAGAAAATAGCCCCTTCCCTCCTCCTCTCTATCTGTCTATCTCTCTCTCCCTCTCTCCCTCTCTCTCTCTCTCTCTCCCTCTCTCCCTCTCCCTCTCCCTTTCTCTCTCTCTCTCTCTCCCTCTCTCCCTCTCCCTCTCCCTTTCCCTCTCTCCCTCTCTTTTCCTCCCTCTCCCGCTCCATCCTTCCCATGGCCCGCCACTCTCTTTTAATGACTTGCTGGAAATGACAGCTTTAATTGCCGCCTGTGGCCGCAGAGAAGCGCCTGTTAATGGTAGGGAAAGAACAGAGGGGCCATTTGCATCAATCAGCTCTAAATCACTTTTTATGATAATGCAGTGGAGCTAGAGGACAAGTTCCCTGGACACCTCCTGCATGGGGAGGAGGAAGAGGATGATGATGGTTGTGGTGTTCATGATGCAACACTGGCCACCATGGCCGTCTCCTCCACACACAGGGAACACACTGACGTCCAGCCCCCCCACACACACACGGCATCAGGCATGCAGCGGGCCGCCCCACAAGAGGGCCCGAGCCAAGGACCAATGAAAGACACCACTGTGTGTTTGGCTCTCCGTGGGAGCCATCACGTTAGGCACCCGACGGGAGCCGGATCCAGCGAGCATATTCGACTTCAAACTGAATAACATCATGTAACTCAATATTAGAGATTTCATTCCTTCAAAGCACTCTCGCATGATTACATGGAATAACATGGCGCACGACCACACAAACTAGCACATAATGACAGCTATTCTGTCAAAAGTGGTCTCAAGTGAAAGGAAGAGGAGATTGAGAGCGTTCTTGTATTATTCCAATATTCTTTTCTCAGAAGCGCTGCGTTGGTTTGAAGTCGAGCAAAAATGACTATGACAACAATTTGTTTCACACTAAGAAGTCTGTAATGACAGCACTGAGATGGCGACATTTTCAATAGAGTGTTGCTGGATTGAATGCGGTTAGGTTTGCAAACTAGTACACGGAAAGCTCTTTGTGCTGTACATTTAAAAACAAATGTTTGGAAGATTGTGCACATTTTTGGTAGAAGTACATGGACATTTACATTAGTGTAATATATATATATATATATAAAATAGACTTTGATATCCTCTACTACACAACTTGAATTGATACAAAAACAGGGACATATCCACACTTATGCAATTCAAAAAGTAAAATATTTATTTCCTTCTACATATACTGCATTTGCGGTCTGATTGTGTTAGTTACATGGACATTTTGGTTGCGTACAGTTATTAATTCTCTAATATCAGCGATCAAATTCAGGAGCTGAAATTCATATAAATTTATATACAAAAATTCAGGGATACTAAAATTATTCTTTTCTTGACCATACGCCACAGACAACCAATGTAATAGTCTTACTTTATTATTGCATAGTCTGATTGATTGTATATTTGTTCTCTTAATAAGTACATCAGTAGCACTGTAACGTGTGCATATTTACTGATTCATGATATCAGTTTTAGTCTCTTTAAAAGGGAAAAGGAATAATCTCAGGAACTTGCTGCAGTCAAAAGCTAAAGTTTCTGCACCTGAAGTTATAAGGAGTTACAGGAAGGCAGAACAACTTCCACAAAGCTGAAGAAACTTCAAATAGACAGGAGAAAGGAAACTTACCTAAAACACGCCGAAAGTTCCAAACTAAAGTGCTTGCCTCTTTTCTGGGAAAAAAAAGGCATGTAAATGCCAAAGATCCAAAGTACTATAAGAAAGTAAAAAAGCAAACAGCCTTTTTTTTTCTCTTTTTCAGATGACCTCAAATGATCCTGAATAACAGACTGGAAAGGTCATCGGAGCCCGGCAGTTTGAAATGGCAGTACAAAACATCCCAATCTGACACAAAAGACCCTCTGACAAGCACACAATCCTCACCAACACATACAGGCGTGACAATGCTCCTTTGGGCTATTCTCAATGCCTATTTTTCCCCTTGTCTTTCTGAACCCCTTTCCCCACTCTCTGTCTCTATGTTGCCACCCAGCCCCCTCTCCCCCCCCCCCCCCCTCCACAGATGGCTCCCTGAGAGAGTGGAGGCGAGGCGAGGGGAGGTTACTGCTGTTTCAGAGTAATCCCCAGCCACACAGACGGAAAAGCTTGTTATAGCGCTTGCTGATCATCACAAAAAGTCAGCCCAGAGCCAGGGAAAGGTCACCAGGAATTAGGCTGCGCTCAAACTCCAAAGACTCGCCTAATTCCCCTGCTAAGCCCCTTTGAAACCCAACCTGTTCTGGCTGTGCCGTGAGCTCAGTCTTGACTGGTACTAAACCCCCTAGCAAAATTTATCTGGAACTCATTTACACTGAGGTACACACACACACACACACACACAAAGTGCCTCCAACAGAACCAGCACAAGCTTTTCCCAATGACTAGACTAGAACAATCGACCAAAGAATCAATGATTTTCAATGGCTGTAAAAGGACTTGGAGCGGCCCAGACGTTGCACAAGAGCTTTAAGGCTGAGCTCCTCTGGATGTGAGGAAGCTTTGAAGCTGTGTCATGGTAATAGACCTGGGTTTGGGGTTCATGCCACAGCTGCTGTTGTTGTCAATTATCCACTTTGAAAAGTAGACCTTGGAGGGGGGGAAAAAAACCCAGCTTGAAGGTTAAAGAATTGAGTCAAAGAGGACTTGTGAGATTTAAACATGAGTTGGTTTTCAAGCCCCCAACTTTAAATACCCTTTAAACTATTTGGCTGTCTATAGACACAGGAGCGTCAGTTAGGAACTGCATTCCACAGGAACTGAGAGAAAAACACAACTCGAACAACGGTTGCCATGGTTGCCAAAACCTCTAACGATGGCAGCAGCGGTATCTTCTACGCACAACTACTGAACGTGAAAATATATGAAGATGTCTTTGTGTTCAAATACCTTTTTCTTCCAGTCAAATGGTAACATGAGCACACGTAACCTGGTGTGTATTCGAATATTGGGTGCATATTAGGTGATTATTAGGTGAGTACATGGTGTGTATTGGGTCGCATATTCTGCGTGTGTTACGAGAGTTAGCTGTGTAACATGTATGTAATACGTGAGTAGTCATGCTGTTACACTGTGCTGTTCAACAAGACACCTAGGGGCTACAATTCACAACAGCCTCACAGTATGCTCTGCATATCATTACCTCCCCCTCCTCTCCTCCCCGGGAAGCAAGCTGCATACTCAAACACCTCGCACGCCTTGTCAGCGCGCACTTTGCAAACAAACAGTCGTGTGTGTGCTCGCATGTGTGTGTGTGTGTTGATCACTTAATTATGCGGCAGAAGAAGTTGTTCTCATTTGCATCCGCTGCAAGTTCTAACAGAAGGAAAATCTGGGCGTTGTGATCATGTGACGCGGCGGCGCGGGGGCGTCTGTGTGCCCCCGGGCGTCTGTCTGGGTAACGATGAAAACACTTGTTTTCCTGTCCCTCTGGCGGGCTGCAGCCCGCTCTCCCCGCGCCCCGCCACTCTCAATATGAATCAAGGTGCTGGAGGGGGGTCTGCGGCCCTGGAGACTGAAGATCTCCGACAGCGATGCCGAGACGGGCCTGTGGAAACGCGGCGACTTGGCTCGCGTCTCAAAGGCAGAGTCAGTCAGAAGGACGTTTGACAGCGCGCGCCGCAGTGGAAAGCGCTGCCGAAAGCAGGTACGTCTCTCACCTCGCGGAGGAATCGTGCGCTCACTCGCGCGGGGCACTTTTTTTAATGAAGTAAAATGAGCAACACCCTGAAATGGTAGTGTCTGCTTTGTCACCTACTGTGCTAAGTGTGGCCACAGCTCAATAGGTGAACTTCACTAGAGGTGTCGCTAAACCCGCGCCCCCACCGCCACCCTCCCGCCACCCCTTTTTACACCCACACACACACTCTCTTATCTGCTCTGCAAACGACTGTTAAAACACTATGCACAGCCGTGCACTGGCCCACTTTGCCACGGCGCAAACAAAGTGACAGGCGCTGCTTAGCTTAGCCGGCGGCTACTCTCCTCACAATCTCCCCCCGCCACGACACTCTGGGCCTGACACACAGTAGGAGAAGAGGGCGGGGGAGGGGGGGGGGGGGGGAGACGTGGCCGAGAAAACGGGCGGTTGGAAAAAAGAAGGGAGGACAAGGACGGCGGCGTCCGAGACACGGGGGGCGACGGGAGGGAAGGAGAGAAGAGAATCTGTTTACCATGTCTGCGGAAAGGGAAGCAAAGAAAGGCAAAGAGAGACGCGAAGGAAGCCTGAC